>NW_007260241.1:413824-428693 GCF_000164805.1 Carlito syrichta | reverse complement strand
GGCGTCGTGTGGCTTCGGCCCGTGGACGCCTTCGCGTCAGCTCCGTGTCTGTGCTTAAAGGCACTCCCGGCCCTCCTACACTCGCTGAAAGCAGACACGGCTGCCCCTCCACCCCGAGCTCTCAAGACAGGAGTGTCGGGAACTCTTTGGGGGCTGGATTTTCTGAGACGCGCTTCAGGCTCATGTGGCAGTCAGGGACTGGTGAAGTTGTCCTTTCTACAACTACGAAAAATGACATTCCATACACTTAAAACATGGGTCATCTCAAGGTGATGTAACTTTTTATTACTTAAAATTTACCGGCATGATATACACACAGCATTCTCAAAGTTATCTGCAAGCAGTTCCGTGTTGAGTTGCAGAGTTCCGAACACATTTTATTTTATTTGTTTGTTTGCTTATTTATTTGAGTAGGGTCTCATTTTGATGCCCAGGCTGAAGTGTAGTGGCATGATCATGGCTCACGGCGGCCTCGACCTGCTGGGCTCAGGGGATCCTTCCACTTCAGCCTCCTGAGTAGCTGGAACTACAGGCACGTGCCACTACACCTGGCGAATTTTTTTGCTTTTTCCTAGAGACTGATCTGGCTCTATCTCCTAGGCTGGTCTTGAATTCCTGGGCAAGCAATCCCCCCACCTTGGCCTCCCAGAGTGCTGGGATTACCGGCGTGATCACACCTGGCCATGAAGACATTTTAAAATCTATTCCAAATCCTTATGCCATACTCAAGCAGTCGCCCACAGGCACTGAACAGAGTGGTAAGGCAGCTATCTGAATGTGTATCTCATTCTCATCATTCCAGGGAACCGACGGGCTCACTCCATTGGGAGCAAAAAGTGCACGAACACAGAAAACATGATTCCACCCTCATGCCAAAATCTTTCAGGCTTTATTTTTAGTAGCTGTAAAAGTCACGTAAAGTGTTTTATTCTCTAAAATAATATACAGAAAAATATTAAAATAATAATATGTATTTAAAATGCCTATCAATTAAGGAGAGCAATCGCACTGCTTTCAAGCTAAACTTTAACTTAATGGAAAGAAGTTGCATTTGTTAGAATACAAAACAAAAACAAAAGCTGAGCCTTAAAAATACATGAAATGTCCAAATTATGAGACTGTGAATTGTCTGATTCTTTTGAGAAATTTAGTTGGTGATCCTACCAAATGCTGGTTTAACAAAATGCATTTTTAAAAAGTAGCTCTAGAACGTCTCTAATAAATGTCTGGTTACAAACAGAATATTGAAGATCTCCTTGATCATTTAAAAATACAATAGAGGATCAGTCAGAGGAGTCGAGTTAATAAGTTGAGCGGAATAACTTGAGTTCACTGGATGGGAAACAGGTCAAGAATTTTGTTTGTTTTATTTTCAATTCATCAAAGATCTACATTTCAGCATCCCCTTTTATTTTTATACTTTTTATTCGTATTGAATTTATATCCAGTGGAAGTTCAGCTCAAATAAAAAATAAGGATCGACATCACAAACGTTTTTGTCTTTCATGAAAATAGGCCTACATTTCTCACAAACACTATGAAACTTCATAACAGTCAAAATTTCTTGAGCACTGACCACATATGCCAGGTAGTGTGTTGAAAAGTTTTCCATGTATTATTTAATTAATCCCATTTAATCTTAATCTTCAAAAAAATCCCCACTATGCGGATGAAAAAATGAAAAATGAATATCTCAAAAAAATTAAAATAAAATATTTGCTAACGTTACAGAGATAAAGGGAATATTTAATACAGGTCTCTCCAGTCTGTAAGAATAGTAATTCCAGGCAAATCGTCTACCGAGGACTCAGTAACATTTATTCAACAAATATTAATAGAGTGCCTAATGTGTACCAGGAACTGTTTTAAACACATGGGATTTACACATGAATCAAAGAAGTAAAGTGGAGCTTAAGTCCTAGTTGAAGCAGACAGATAACAAAAATAAATATAATAAATAAGCAAATAAATATTATATTAGGAGGTTCACATTAATTCACTGGGAAAACTTTTGAAGTCTGACTTTTTTCCTAACAATTTGAGTTCTTAAGCTAAAAAGAAAAAAACTTTTTACCTTAACTTTTACAATTTGAGAAAAATAAAAAGGAGCTCCGGAATCTATGACCTAAGAAAGCACACCACAGAGGACTGCAAGAGCCGAAGGACACCATGTGAGAGAGAGAGGACCCCGTGCTGAGATGAGGGAGCCTGGCTTTCCACTCGGTGGGGAGGTGGACCTGCTTGAAACTCTTTGTTATTGTGATCATGACAAGCTTGCAAATAGGCTGAGCAGGGCATCAGTAATTGCCCATCTGGAGCACAACAGACACACGTAAATCGCTGGAAAATCACGTGTGGTTTGATGGCATTTATCTGCTTTGGTTTCCACTGACTGGCATGCCAAACCCCAGACACCAAAATGACTGAGATTGGGGAATAAAGACCCATCATTAAATTTCCAGTGGTTTAATAATTAGCCCTCTTCCCGAGGACATGATTAAGCCTGACACAACAGCAAAACTCCAACAAACGAAGTCACTGGGCATCAGAGGTGAAGAGAAAGTAAATGTGAAAAGGAGAGAGGGTGAACGTCACAGAGGAAATGCAAGCGAGGGGAGGGAAGGGAAGGCCAGAGCCTGCTCTGGTGGTGATTCTCCTCCACTTCTTGGCTCAAGGCAGTCACCCACAGGCACGAAGCAAGTGATAAGGCAGCAGTCTGGATGTGTATCTCATTTTCATCATTCCAGGGACCGGGACAGGCTCGCTCTAGTGGAGCACAAAGTGCACGCACACAGAAAACATAATTCCACCCTCACACCAAGCTTCACTTCTCCTAGGGGTAAGGATGAGGAAGAAAAACGGTGAACTTTGTCTCTTCCTGAAGTGCTGACTGCATTTGGTCAATATCGCTTCTCAAGAGGGGAATAATGGAATCTTTCTTGTAATATTATGTTAAATGGTCCCAGAGCTATATATAACTGGCCGAAACCTCAGTCAGAGTTCTCTATGATAGTTGAAAAACTCAGAAGACCTTCATATTAGTGGAGCTTCCAGGCAGTCTAAGGAAAGCGTTCTTAATTGCTGACTGGGACTAAGAGAAGAAAATTGGGTACAAGATGATGATAAATCCTGTTTGAGACATGATACCAGGAATTACCTATTAACTGAGATCAAAGTCAGTGTTCCTTAAGTGGGCTCATTCTTAACTTTTCCTTTTTATAAACTGAAAATATCCTAGCAGGTCAGCTCCAGAAAACGTCTCTAATTCCTCGCTGCTGCATCTCTAGGACCTAGCACAGTACCTAGCAAAAATTAGCACTCAATAAATATTTGACCAGAAAATACAAATGAATGAATTGATTAATGTTGTTTTTGTATCTCTCAGGAGTCTTTATATGTAACTATAGGTTTCCCTGAGCTAGTTAGGTACCCTACAAATGCAAAATGACTCTTGAATTCCTTGTGTTGTATGCTTCGTGATTTACTTTCATATATTACTTGACCTTTTTAAGCAAAATACATTACTCTGTGGCCAATACATGACAGAGAAGAAAAGAAACGAACATTTAGTGACTCACGAGGACGGTCACGTGCCACACGCCTTCCTATACATCATCTCCTTCATTTCTCAGGGCACTCTGGTAAAGCAGGCATCATTAATCCTCTTTTACAAAGACAGAAATGTGAGCTTAGACAGGTTAACCAGCAGTGAGCGGCAGAGCTCAGATTCAAACCCGAGTCCTTCTAACTTCAAAGTTCAGACTTTTTCCTTCCATTATCTCAAACTGCCAAAGGGAAACATATTCAGACTGCAAAAGCAAGCATTCATCTGTCAGGTGAAGAAGCTTTTCTTCAAGCTTGGGTGTGTCTGAACTAGCATATATGTGTTTTCATTATGGTAAATAATTTCAGCCAAGGAAAAACATGCCAACTGAGCCAAAACACCAAAATATCTTTTATTTAGAGATTTTATTTTATAATAATATGCTAAGAAATTGTTCTTCTTTCCAAGGAGTCATTTCAATACAAATGTTTATTTTCTTCTTGTGTTTTAGCTTGACATATCTTTTGTCAGATCAATCAGAAGGGAAAATTACAACTTAAAAAAAGTCACAGATGGAAGCAAAAAATACCAAGAGAATTGGAGAGCCCCTAAGTAGCATCCTGGTAAATCCACTGAGGTCCTCCAGGGAAGGCATGAAAAACAAACCTTTCTTGATGAATACCAGTTTCCTGGAAGAGGGCAATTATGTTCTTCTCTTCCAGAAAGTTACTTAGAAAAGCCAGCATGACCTCTGCTTAAGTCTCCTGTGAATAAGCTCTGAAAGATGTCTTGAGAAAGTGATTCCTATATGAAACTGAACAATCCTACAACGATTAAATTGATTATGAATTTAAGTCTTAGGGGAAAGGATCCTATATTGGAAAGTGAAATAAACATTATTGGTGTTTTAGCCACTTCTATCACCTGCATATGGATATTGCACACACCACTGGATTAATAATTACTAGAGTTAGAAAATAAAGACAGAAATCTTTAGTGTGGCACAGAAATATGAGTATGTCTGTGTGCGTCTCTCTTGGAAAGCAAAAAAAATCTTCAGGAAAAAGAAATGGGTCACTTTTTAATAGTCTGATATGAAAAACTCCCCACGATAAACATGCATTGAGTTAAAGAGAAGTCAGTGTGCAGAATTATAAAGAAAAATAATTTTTGTAAACCTGTGGCAGTCTCAAATTCAAAGTGCTTTGATTATTTAATCAAAGTTTCAGTATTGGTATTAGAAATCTCTGTAAGACTCAGCCAAAAGCAGGTATTAGGCCATGAGCATTAACAATTGGAGTCATGACCTACCAAAAAATAGTTGATGTTTCCTTTTCATGTCACCAGTCTGGACTATGCTTGTCTTCCTCACCCTTGAATCAAGTCTGTGATGAGTAATTCCTGTCTAAAAAAGTGTATTACAAACCACATCAGTTCTATAAATAGGCAATTACCTTTGTGGTTTCTTTTGAGGGATAAAAAGGTCCATGTGTCCCAAAATATGTCACTCTTTCTCACACACATATTGCTCTCAAATTGACTAAGAAACTCACCAGTAATGGCACTTCTTTGGTCTAAGATGTAATGTATATTAACTGTCCATACACAAATACATGTCCTTTCTTTTAAAAGCAGAGTTTGACGAAATAGACAGAAATTGGATCTATTTCAATATAGGAAAGAGAACAATCAGGAACATCCACAGAAAAAAATCAGATCACTAAATACCAGTTAGAGAAGCAGACATGCCAGAAGACATGACAATAAAAAGTTGGAAAGTAAAGGTAACATTTTCTAACATAACTCATCTAGCTCCCCTTACTTAGGAAGATTATATAATGTATGCAAAGTTCTCTGAACTCCTTGAAAAAGAAGCCATAGAAATACAGTTAGCTAATATAGCTACCTTTCCTCGTTTCTAAACAAGTCCTGGTTGAGAGTCTCATTGGCTCATTCAGATCACCAGACTACTGTTTAGTGAGGCAAAAGAAAAACTCTCACGTGCTAGTCAAGAAGCCAGAGTAAAATACAGCCAAGCAAGGGCTCTGGTTCCAACCAGGATTCAACTTGGGCAGCATAAAAACCTGGCTCACGTAGTTTTGAACGGCATCTTTCAGACACTTAAGGGAGAAAGATTAATACATTATCTTCAAACCCTATCCCTACCATGTAAGGAGTGAAAAATCTTGCCACCTGTCTAGGATTTGGGTTTCATTGGCATGTTTACTACATCAAAGCATTAAGGGACAGCCTTTGAAGGAAGACAAGATCAAGAGACTTGCCCATTTTAAACAAGACATGAAAACTACAACATAAAAAAGGATCAGAACCTCTCTTTATTCATTCACGATTCTGAGGGCCCTTAGTGGCTTAGGCTTAAATTTACTGCATGTTCAGGAAAAGGTTCCGTGTGTATAAGAAACTTAAGGGGTAATGAATGTACTTCATGAGGTTTTATAAGTTAATAAAAATATTCTGCAAGGTGCTTTGAAATTCAGAGATTAAAGACAACAGTGAAGCCAAACAAATTATTCACATTCCCTAATGCTGTGAGAATATGAGTGACTTTCTCAGCTGTTGCCAAAGAACTTTTCCCATATTATTCTTTCCTGGTGCTACCTATACCAGAGCAATACACCTTAAAAGAGCAATAATACCTTTCATTTAAGTTAAGCTTTAAAGATTATAAAGGGACATACACGTTATCTTCTTTTAATCCTAGCATATATATTCTAGAGGCAGTAATTTTTATTGCAATACAGATAAGGTAATTAAGATGAAAAATTTAATGATTTTCTCAAGGCTACATATAGGTAAGCAGAAGAACTAAGTGTCAAACTCATGTCTTTGGACTCCACGTCCATAACCTTGCCCATGACCAACCTAGATTTACCTGCCAAGTAATTCCTTGTTTCCACTCACTGCTGATTTCACAAAGAAGAAATTCTAGTCAGAACTGCTAAAATACTTGACTTTATTACCAAGGCAAATTATAGTAATTTTCATCACTGATAGCATAGTGACGGTGAAAACTACAACTCTTTTACATGATACACGCTAAGCGAATTGATTAGGGACTTCAGGCTGTTCCTGGATCTGCCTAAGTGTGGCCGTCTTGCTTATACAGGGTGTGTTTTGTTTTGTTTTTATTTTAAATTCTGGGCCCAAACTTGTGAAACTGAGTCTCAGCAAATTTCAAAACGTGTTGATGCAATCCACATGTGATGTGCATGGAAGTCTGCCTAGGCCACAGCTCTGGGGAGGGTGCTCCTTTGATCTTTATAGTGGTGAAGGAAACATTTGGTGATCAGACTGAAAAAGTACCCTGGAGAAAAACAGGAAGGCATTTGTGCAGTGACATGAAACTCTTCTTTTTCTGCCTAAAGCTCATTCTTCTAGCAGTACGAGAGTCTGAGGGAGAATCTGAGAGTATAGACAGAGTTTCAGAGGCAACTCTTAGAATAGTTCTTGCAATAGCAATAAAGATAGAGGTGATAAGAGAAAAGAAAAGAAAAGAAATCAAACGCAGTTCTTTACATCAGAGCTTATGAAAAAATCCTCCTTACCAGTGTATTTCATTTATTCTTTGCTGGGTAACAAACCAGCCTGAAACTGTAATGGCTTTAAACAAAAACATTCATTATTCTGAGGGTTTGACTGGGTTTCCCTGCTGACCTTACCTGCGTTTTGCACTTTCACATGCTGGAGGATCAGTGGAAGGTTCTATATTCGAGGCAGGGAAACAGACTCTACCTGCTGATGGGAGACATCATGTTGTAAAAGTTTGGGGACACAAGGACACATCATTCTTTGGAGGCCATTTTGTAAGCTAGTACCACACTGAGATTTTCAACACCAGCCATACATAGAATGATCCAGGACGTTTAGAAATAAAATACTCATGACTGGGTTTCGCTCCTAGGGACTCTGATCTAAGTTGTCTGGGGTGAAGTTCAATCATGAACTTAAAAAGCTCTCCAGGTGACTAAAATTAAGCCCTGTTTAAGAACCCTGCTTTATATTTCAGTGACTGAGTTTTAGTAGTTGCAGAATTTCATACAAATGTAAATGATGATGGGTAAGATGAAAACAGAAATAGAAGACAGAAGACTTTTGGAACAAAGTTAATAACAGAATCAGGACAAAACTAGCTATAGGTTTCTACCAATACCCTCATCAAGGGAGACTGGTGATTAACACCAGCAAAAACTCATGATCTAAGTAACTATGTGTTCTATTTGTAATTTGTTGTATGCTTTCTTACAGATAAGCTGAACTATTTCAAACCCAGTGCAAATATCACTCATTGCATTTAGTTTCTCTCAACTGGCCCTTTGTATTTTCCCTCTAACACGCGGTTCTCAACACAGTGTGAACCTAGCATGTTTTTAAAGAATACTAAGGCATAAGCCCCAACCCAAGTATTCTGATTTAATTAACCTCGAATAGAGTCCAGGTATCAATTCTTCAGGTGACTCTAATGTGAAACCAAGCTTCAGAACTGTCGCCCTAGGAGGTCATGTCAAACAAGACTTTCCAAGTATTATTAAGGTGAGTTGGGCATTAACTCTGATGAATCAATCAGTACTCTGTCGTCTCTTAGGGGTCTAATATAGTTCTCTGAGGGCAGACCTTATATCTTGTTCAGCTCTGTGTATCCACACCCTGGCAAAATGTGTGGCATAAGACATAAACCAGTAGTTGTCTTATTGAATTGGCATCCCAAACCATGGTTATGTGAACTTGAATGATAACTGAATACATCAGTTTCCAGGAACATCAAATACCTTGAATTCATCAAAAACTTACTGAGAATTCTACTACTGGCAAAGAACTACACCGACTGTTTCATGTATATATTCATTGTATTAAAGCCAAGCTACTGAAAATATATAATGCAATTGACAACTACAGCCAGCGTAAGCTGGTCATTGGAAAAACCTCATGTTGTTTGGATAACCAAGGATTAACTGGTATCCTCTCCGTCAGACAGAGACAGAGCTTATATAGCAAAACTACCTAAAACAGTCCCCTAGCAGCCAATACTTCTACGATCTAGAGTCTCTAACAAACACGGGCCTACCCAAGACAGCCGACTTGGCTACTGTCTTTTACACTCTTGATAACGGCCAGTCTCCCACCCTTTCGTGTTACTCCTCACTCTGTTCTTGCATCTGTGCAACTCCTGAATCTAATTACTGTCGCCTCTGTTCCCGACAGAATGCTTAGCCTTTGGAATTTCACTTCTCCAGTCTCAACCCTCCATTCTCTCTAGAACGCAGTTTAGACGGATTCCTCAACTTTTCTGACGCGCAGCCAGCATCCAGAACATTATGGCAGTGATCTCCAGACATGGGACACTGGTTGTGATGTCCACTGGCCTGTTCCCCATGTGTCCCCCGCCCACACAGCTTCAGGTCAGGGAAAAAAAAGCAGACTAAGCACTCAAGTTCAAAATCTATAGTATTTTCATGATTCATCTCCAACCCTATAAGCTTCCCACTATAGAAGAACAAAGGAGGGACTCAGGTATCCCTCACCTGGACTAAACAAGTTTATAGAACAAAGGCCCACCAGTCCTTGTATTAAGATCAAACTAGCAACGTTTACCACACTTATCCAGTGGAAACCTAACATCTAGCATACTTCAAGGACCCATGTATTTCATATGTCTAGTCTTTCATACCACTCATTATGGCTCACCTTTCCTGTATTGAGAGGATACATGAACTCAGGAGACCTCATAAATCAAAGTTTCCTAACTAATAATTGGTTACTCTTCTGGAAAAAAAAATTAATGGTATGGGAAATGTTTGATTTTGCAAAATCAAGCATATTTATTTCGTGGAGGTTTCATAGAGCCTTTATACTTTATAGACACCATCATTTTCTAGCACTAGGTGGCTTCTAATACTTCAAAACCAGTTCTGATGATTTGAAAAATTCTGAGAATTAACCATTCCAAATTTTGAGATAAGTAAACTGAAATTAGGTCATATCCCTTTTACCTATTTTTTTTTTTTCTCTCATGATGGTCCATAGAAAAAGGGTAGGAGAGGGATGGTATTAGAAACTGGTACAATTAAAGAAACTTTTAGGACTATGACATAGAAACAAAGGCTGGAGGATCCACACTAAATTTGGGAAGTTACTCAAAGCCCTAGGGTAGCCCCTCACTTGGGAATGGGTATGCTTGTGATAAGGTAAAGTAAATTTTGATACAGTGTATTTTACAAAATTTCAGGAGAACAAAGCTCTGGGTATTTTAGTAAAACTTCAAACAGCTTTGACTGAACTCTAACAAATTCCAGAAATCCTCCCACACCCTCGAGCTACAGAAAAGTGGACGGAAGACAAAAATTCAGCCTAGAGGGGAAAATGAATCAAAATAAAAATTAAAAAATCATTCATAGCATATCAAAGAAATAGAATGTCTAGAAAGTAATGTGTATGTTAAGGCTAAGAAAAATTTTGGGGGGTAATGACAGACAACTATGACATAACAAGATGCAGGTCAATAGCCTTTTCTAGAACAACTGAAAGTGTGAGAAAAAATTTATTGAGTGATATAAAGGAATATAAAAAAACAAAATTAATAAAATAAACTCTTTATCAACTTGAAAAATGGGATGAGTGGGAGACCGCAAGCCTCCACCAACAACCACTGGGGAGAGGAGAACTGACTCAGTCAATGGTGCTGGGAAAACTGGCTGGCCACATAGAGCAGAATGAAACAGGACCCTTACTGTCACCACAAAAGTCAACTCTAAATGGATCAAAGACCTAAACATAAAACCTCAAACTATAAGAATCTTAGAAAATGCAGGAGACAACCTTGCAAACATTGGAATAAACAGTCAATTCCTGATCAAAACCCTCAAAGCCCATGCCATAGAGATAAGATAGACAACTGAAACCTCATCAAACTGAAAAGCTTCTGCAAAGCAAAAGAAACCTTCAAGAGAGTGGGGAGATAGCCCATAGAATGGGAAAAATATTTGCCAACTGTATATATGACAAAGGCCTAACACCCAGGATCTACAAAGAATTCAAACATGACAAAAGGAAAACCAAAACAACCCTTTTAAAAAATGGGCAAAAGATATGAATTAGACACCTCTCAAAAGAAGACATATAACCGGGTTCGTGGCTCAGCCTGTCATCCCGCGCTTTGGGAGGCTGAGGTGAGTGGATGGCCTGAGCCCGCGGGTTCGAGACCCGCCTGGGCAGCGAGACCTCATCTCTACAGTAAATCAAAAAATCAGCCGGGCGTGGTAGCACACGCCTGTAATTCCAGCTACTCGGAAGGCTGAGGCGGAAGGATCGCCGGAGCCCAGCAGGTTGAGGCTGCGGTGGCCGGGAGCGGCCACTGCACTCCAGTCTGGGCGGCAGAGTGAGACTCCAACTCAAAAAAAAAACAAAAACATATGAGCAGCCAACAGGTACATGAAAAATGCTCAGCCTCACTAATCATCAAAGAAATGCAAATCAAACCCACATTGAGACACCATCTAACTCCAGTCAGGGTGACCACCATCCAATAACTCAAAAAACAACAGATGCTGGAGAGGATTCAGGGAAAAGCAAACACTTCTATACTGTTGGTAGGAGTGTAAATTAGTACAACCTCTGTGGAAGACAGGGTGGTGATTTCTAAAGTTCTAAAAATCGACCTTTCATATAACCCTTCTAGAAAAACACTAGGAACTTAAATCATTCTACAAAAAAGATACATGCACATGCATGTTTGTTGCAGCACTATTCACAGTAGCAGCAGAAACATGGAACCAACCATGCTGCTCATCAAAACTGGGTTGGATAAAAATGTAGTATATATACACAATGGAATATTACACAGTCATAAAGAAGAACAAAATTATGAACTTCGCAGTAACTTGAATGGATTTAGAGTCTATCATACTCAGTAATCTATCACAGAAACAAAGAACTAAGTACCACATGTTCTCACTCTTAAGTGAACCCTGAACATTTATCATAATGCTACAAGAAAGGGATTGGTAGTAGCAGGACACTGCCAGAGGAGGGAGGGGGTGCACAAAACATCAGTAAGAGTACTTGATCCTAAACTAGGCAAAGTGAGGAGGCCCAAACATCACCTGCACGTTGACTACTTAAGTACCTCATCCTGAATTGTACCCCACATCTTTAAAATAAAATAATAAATGAGAAAGAAATGGGAGATGGCAGAGTAAGAAAAATGCCATTTTTAAAGAATTACAGAATGCATTATAGAGACAAGAAGAAACAAAATAGAATTACTGAAATAGAAGGGAAGCCTGAGGTCATCAAGCAAATGCAAAGGAAAAAGCCAAGACCTTAAAGCAATTAAATAAAAAATAATAGATATGAAAAAGAGATCGAAACAACAATAAAGATATATTGAGCGATTTTGAATTGTATAATTCCCCAAATAAATAAAATATTTCCAAAGACATAATACAAAGCAGCATCCCAGAAATGAAGAAAAACTTAAATCTGTATGCCAAAAGATATGCGCTATTTCAGGGTGAAAAAATTACAATGATCAACACAAAGATATACTCTGGTTGTTACTGAATTTCAAGAACAACAATAAGAACAACAAAAATTTCTAGGAATTATTTGAAGGAAAATTAATAGTCATATTGGCTTCAGACTCCATAACACTGATAGCCAAAAAACTTTGGAGCAATATCTATAAAGTTTTGAGAGACAAGTAGTATTACCAAAGAATATTTTATCCAGCTAAGATATCTTTCAAGAATTAAAAAAGATATTTTCAAAAATAAAAAAGTTCAGAGAAAACAGCAGCCATGAGCTACTTTAAAAGACCCACTCAATATCCAGATTATTAGTAGGTAAGTCAATCATGAATTCAGAAATGAAGATGTCATTGTAAAAGACTGAAGGTTGATGTAGAGGTTATTAACCTTGACAATAAATAAACAATAATATATCATGCAAAAATTGAGAAGAAGAAAGAGAAAATGTGAGCAAGTGCAATGTGTAATATGAAAACATGTCATTTAAGACATTTTCCATAATCATTATTCCTACCTTTAGAGAAATTTTTATGAAATAATGCTTCTTATAAAGTAGAAATATTTATTTGAAGTTGATGGGGCTGCAACATAAAGTTGTAATATACAGCTTTTTCACTGCCCAACTCTGGGAGCACCATTCATTTTAGAATCCGAACAACTAAATGTGATGGCCCGGAGTTTTTCTTCTATTAAATTCAAGTAAGGCCATATTAAATAATCTTATTTATAAAAGCATAAAAGTTATCAATATATTTATCAAAAATATGCAAAGGGAACTATATTAATGTTTTTCTATTCTTAAAGATTATTTAAGTATAATTGGATTTAAGTATTTAATAACTATTAACATAGATATGTAGCAATTTATATAAGCTATATTTGGTAATGAGAGAAGCTGCTATTGTCCTCATTCTTTTCTTTGGTCACTCTGGTTATTTATCTACCACCCATTTTATCATTGTAAACATTTCACTCTGTCCATATATGTCTGAGTCCTAGGAAATCTTCAGCCTTATATGTTGAACATACCCATTTGTCTCACACACTTAATTCCTTTTTCTGGATATAATTTTACTCTTAGAGAGCCTGGAGGAAGCATTCCTATATATTCTATCATCCTACCATATGACCACAGCTTATTAGACAAGGATGGACACCAGGTTTAAGACCAGTTTTCTGGTTAGCCATGAATGAATGAAGAATCTGAATCAAGAAGAAATACAGACTATAGTCATTGGCAATATGACTTGAATTGGATGATCAGGGCTAGAACAGTCGTTTTGAGTCGTGTGAAAGATAAGTAAGTGAAAAAAACTGGCTTCTAAAGAAAGGAAAGTATTAGATATGTTTAGAGGTGCAAAATGAGGCCTGGCATGGTAATCCCAGCACTTTGGGAAGCCAAGGCAGAAGGACTGCTTGAGTCCAGGAGTTCCAGACCAGCCTAGGCAAAAATAGCAAGACCTTGTCTCTAGAAAAAAATTAAAAAGTTAGCCGGCAATCATGGTGCATGCCTGTAGTTCAGCTACTTGGGAGGTGGAAGCAGAAGGATCACTTGAGCCCAGGAGGTCGAGGTTGCAGTGAGCCATGATCCTGCAACTGCATTCCAGTCTGGGTGATGGAGTGAGACTCTTAACTCCAAGGGGCAGGGTTGGGGGGAAGAGAGAATGAATCTTGAAGAATGTGTGTGCAAAGAGATAAAAAACATTTTCTTCCAGTACTATGGCATATGAAAGTAGGTTGTTTCTCATTTTCTGTTATTAGATGTCCAAAACATTATCTGCTATATCCTCACAACAACTCTTTTTTTTCTTGGGCTAGCTTGAATGGGTTTCTATTCTTTGTAAACAAAAGAGCTTTGGTTGGTCAAGTAAAGCATCAATCAAGATACCTATAGTGGTCCTTGGGATCTAGAAATGCCTGTGATGATTAGGATTACTACTAAAGGCAGGGAAGAACAGAGAAAACAGAGGCATGAATCCAAGCCAAATACTCTAGACCATGTGAAGGTCAAACCACATAAACCAAAATATATATACAAGATTAAAGTTCAGGGATAGAACAAATATGAGAATCAAAGACTAGGATTACGGCAGGGTAGAACTGAGCTATACATATAACAATGGTTTACTAGACTATTTAGGCCAACCTTACAACTAAGAACAACTAGAAAAGAGGGAAACAATTGTTAAATACCAATTAGACAGTATTAGAGACCAAAACAATGAGAATTTATAGGTCCAAAATTTAGAAAAAAGAGCCAAGAAAAGGGAACCCAGAATTTATTTTTTTTTTTTTTTTTCATTAATCAGTATTTTTTATTATGGTTTTGTGGGGTACAGTTAAGGGTAGGTGTACAATGACGTTTCATTCAGGCACCCTGTAAATAAAAAGTGTTTTCCCATCCCCCGACAGATATTTGCTACTGTTAATCCCATCCCCCTCCCCCCCATAGTTTCCCAGTACCATCCGTCATTTTCTCATAGTATTGCATTGGATGTTCAAGGTCCATTATATGAGTGAGAACATGTGATATTCAAATTTTTGTTTTTGTGAGAGGTCACTCAGTATTATAGACTCTAGTTCCATCCAGGTTGCAGCGAAATTCATGATTTTGTTCTTTTTTATGGCTGCGTAGTATTCCATCATGTATATGTACCACATTTTTTTAATCCAGTCCTCTTTTGATGGGCAGCATGGTTGTTTCCAGGTTCTTGCTATTGTGAACAATGCTGCGATAAAACATACGTGTGCAGGTATCTTTTTTATAGAGTGATTTGTGTTC
>NW_007260241.1:387154-413804 GCF_000164805.1 Carlito syrichta | reverse complement strand
CGTTATTTTTTGAGTTGTTGATAATTGCCATTCTGACTGGAGTTACGTGGTATCTCAGTGTGGTTTTGATTTGCATCTCCCTGATGATTAGTGAGGTTGAGCATTTCTTCATGTGGGGAACCCAGAATTTTAAGCCACTTTTGCCTTGAAGTGAATGCTAAGACCAAACGATAACACAGTGGCTAAGAGTCTGAGAAGCTAAGCAAAGCTTTCAGCAGTCTCAAACTCCTAAAAAGAGTACACAACATAAGAGTTCAAGGAGTTTCAAGGAAGTGGGGCCATTAAAAACTTCCAGTATTTGGTTAGGAATCTGAAGGGCTACTTGCTAAAGCCTAAGAAATAGAAGATGCCTCGAAAAAAATGGAAGCCCAGTTTTGAATTATTTCAATCTTTACTGGAATAAGGTGATCCCCTAATTTGATTGCCTTCCAGAATAAGAGGAAATTCTCTGGAGAAAGAAAATATCACTTAAAGCTTAGAACACAAATGCTCAATACTTAAATAAAAATAACCAAGTAAACGAAAAAGGATAATTTAACAAAAAAGAAGAAACAGAAAATAGGAACACACCTATAGGGTATCCAGATATTGAAGTTTCAGACACAAGCTGTAAATCACTGAATAATGTGGTCAAGCAATTTACTGACAATGTGGAGAATTTCACAAAATGTGTGAAAATTATTTTATCACATGAAAATTCTAGAACAAAAAAGTAATACTGTTGAAATTTAAAACTCAATGATGGGCTTCAAATAGACTAGACATATGTAAGCAAAGCATTTGCGTGAGCCAGTATGTCATAAGAAAATATCCAGTCTAAAGCATAGAGAGAAAAAAAGAGATATGGAATATGGCATAAAAGTTTAATATGAATGTAACTGAAGTCTCAAAAGAAGAGAAAAAGAAACAGAATGCAAAAAGAAATATGTGGCTGGGCGTGCTGCATGCCTGTAATCCCAACATTTTGGCTGGGCATGGTGCATGCCTGTAATCCAACACCTTGGAGGGCTGAGGCAGGAGGCACTGGACCCCAGGAGTTCAAGACCAGACTGTAGTAACATAGTGAGATCTCATCCCTACAAAACATTTTTAAAAATTAGCCAGGTGTGGTAGCACACACCTGTAGTCCCAGTTACTCCAGAGGCTGAAGAGGGTGGATCCTTTCAGCCCAGGAGTTCAAGGCTGCAGTGACCATGATTGTGCCACTATACCCCAGTCTCGGCAACAGAGGAAAACAACCCCTGACTAAAAAAAGAAGAAAAAAAAGCAATATCTGCAGAGATAATGTTCAAGATTTTTCAAAATTGATAAAAGACATAAAACAGATTCAATAAGCAATAAATACAAACTCCATCCAGAATAAAGAAAACTATATCCAAGCCCATTATTTTACCAGAACTTTAAAAAACCAAACATAAAAAAAAAACAAAACCTTTAAGGCAGACAGGAGAATACTCTATTATTTTCAAACAGAGCAACAAAGAGACATGCAATAGAACTTTTTGATAAAAATAATGGGAGCTGTAAGGCTATTGAATAGTATCTCCAAAGTGCTGGGGGAGTGGAAACACCAATTTTTAAAAGTATAACAACAATATAACAGAAGTAAAAATGAAACAATAAAAATAAATTAATCCAACAGAAGGCAAGAGGAGAGAAGAAAATGAACACAAGACAGGTGAAATAAACAGAAAAATTAAGTATAGATTCTTTACTACCCAAATATATCATGAATTACATTAAATGTAAATGAATACTCCAGTTAAAAGACAAATAATTTCTGACTTGTGCCCCACAACTTCTTAAAAAATTAAATAAAAAGACAAATATTGTCAGATCAAAACAAAAAAATCTAACAACTATATGCTGCTAGCTGGGTGCAGTGACTCAAGCCTGTAATACCAGCACTTTGGGAGGCAGAGGCGAGAGGATTGCCTGAGCCCAGGGCTTGAGACCAGCCTGGGCAATTTGGCGAGACCTCATCTCTACAATAAATCAAAAAAATTAGCCAGGCATGTTGGCACACATCTGTGGTTCCAGCCACTTGGAAGGCTAAGGTGGAAGGAGCGCCTGAGCCCAGCAGGTTGAGGCTGTGGTGGCTGTGAGCATGCCTCTGCACTTTTCAGCCTGGGCAACAGTGAGTCTCTGACTCAAAAACAAAACAAAGCAAAACCATATGCTGCTTATAAGAGACACAATGCTACTTACAAGAAATACAATTTGATAAACATGTGGAAAGACTAAAAGTAAAAATAGAAGAAACATATTGTGCAAACACCAACCAAGGTCAAACTGGTATACCTATACTGATAATAGAAAAAAGATGCTAAGGCCAAATAAAGTTTTAGAAAGACAAGAAAACATTTCACACTGATAAAAGAGTCAATCCACCCTCTTAGAATATAAAATTCTAAATTCCTATGTACTTAATAACATAGCCTCAAAAATACATACAGCAAAACGGACTAAAGAATACACAGAAATAGAAAAATCCAAATGAGAGGAATGGAGACCTACACAGAACGTTTTACAGGGGCCTGGAAGCAGTGTATGTGATTTTCACCTATATTCCACTAACACTGAGACCTCTGAGTCGTAGTGGTTCTCATATCAAATGGAAATTTGGGATTTACTAACATGGAGACCTCTAAGCCATAGTGGTTCTCATACCAAGTGGAAATTTGGGAATTTGAGCATAAGACTCAATTCTAAAGAAAGTGGCTAGCTGAAACCCCACAAGGAAATCAGGCTTTCCAACCTTGGCTAAGATTCAAGTTTAGACTTCCCTGGGCTCCACAGAAGACTCAAGGAGAAAATGGGTAGAACACCTGTTACCAGAGTCAGAAGAAGGCTCAGTTAAGCAGACTGGTTGGTCACATACGGTGTTGAAGTGGGGAAGTGAAGTACACATAGTTGCCCCTAAACACACAAATCACTCTCCAGGTCCTCAGACAATTAAAGGAAGGCTGGAATTGTCTCTTTTCAGGTCTATTCATAAGTAGAGAGAGAGACTCTAAATCTCCCTGGGCCACAGTGGACAATGAGCCTGCAAATAGCACACACTAGTGTAGACCACGGAAGGAAATCGGGCAGGCGTGTCCTGATAAAAGCAGTGTCTCCTCTGAGCTAAGTGCACCTGGAAGGTTCTCCCCACGACTCAAAATTCCTTTCTTCCCCAGTGGCTTCATATATCTCATTTCAATTGTGTGTGTGTGTGTGTGTGTGTGTGTGTGTGTGTGTAACCATATCATCCCCAACTTCCCCACTGGTAGCCAAAGTCTCTTCTCTTTAACCAAGTCATTCCTACTACAGGTAGCTTGTAGAATTTGTTTGTATTAAAACTGAGAAAGGAGACAAAAACAAGAAAACTGAGCAGACTCGAAGCAGAATACAGAGTTCAGAATAAAACAAAGAGAGTTTAGCCAGCAGAATAGGATAAGTAGGGAAATTGCAAATGGCCACTGGGCGATTAGGTCATGAAAACCTGGACTACAGAAAGGTGACTGATAATGTAAGATCCAAGCACATATCAGAAGCTCCATGAATTGAGCAACTGGTGGTTTATTTTGGAAGAGTGATCAGGAAGGGAAAACAATATGAAAGTTGGCTGGACTTACACCAGTAGGTCTAAGAATCAAGAACTCTCAGATACTATTTAGAAATCCATGGTTATATGGTTAGACAAATCTTAAAATGCTACATGTCAGTCATGTGAAATCTTGGATATATTTCTATTGTGGGTAGGGAATTGAAATTCAAGCTGAACTTTCAAGGGAGAAACTGGCTGGAATTATTTCCCTGGAGCCAAGAGAGGAACTTCAGATATGCTAGTCACTGAGGTATTTGTCAAAAAATATGAATCTAAGGAATTTCAGCCTGCCTTCATATGCTAAAGGCACAGACAGGACTTAGCCTGAGAAAAAAAGGTAAGTTGAAGAGCTTGTGTTGTGTAACTGCCCATGTTTTCGTATATGTCTGTATCCTATCTCCCTTTCTTCTCTGTCTTGGAGGCCCTTGTACTTCAGTCCAAAACTGAAACCATAAGGCCTACATTCCTTTAAAGTGTCCTATATACCTAACTTCTTATCTCTGCTTTACAGGTCCAAAGGGATGCTCACAGTGTAGGGTGAGACTAGCTCAAACAATACAGGTGAGAAATGGCAAAGCTCACTTGACTTCTTCCATGCATCCACTAATTCATTTATCACTTTTCTTAGCATATACTGTATTTACAAAGAGCTTGCTATGCATGGAACATCTAACTTTTGCTTAAAACCTCATAACTTTTCACACAGACTTTTCATTACAACAATAACTCTTTAAGACTGATAGGTTTCTAATCCCATTTAACAGATAAAGTCATTAAGTTTCAAAGAGATCATGTAATTTGTCTTAGGTCACCAGGTTTTTCAAACATCAGTGCTGAGACTTGAATCTGGACCCCCATGATGAAAAATTTGGAAAAGCTGACCATTAAATAGCGCTAAAGAGGCAAAGAAGATAACATATTTTTCCCACCATCACAAATTTTATCTAGTTAAAAACCAAAGATTAGCCGGGCTAAGGTGGCTCAGCCTGTAATCCCGTGCCTTTGGGAGGCTGAGGTGAGTTGATTGCCTGAGCCCGTGGGTTCGAGACCTGCCTGGGCAGTGAGACCTCGTCTCTACAATAAATAAAAAAATCAGCTGGGTGTGGTAGTGCATGCCTGTAATTCTGGCTACTCGGAAGGCTGAGGCGGAAGGATCGCCGGAGCCCAGGAGGTTGAGGCTGCGGTGGCCGGGAGCGGCCACTGCACTCCAGTCTGGGCGACAGAGTGAGACTCCAACTCAAAAAAAAACAAAAAAACCCCAAAGATTAAATAATAACATAAAGCAATATAAGGATTATCAAAACACAGTGCCAATTAAATCACGTGGGCATTAAGAGCCAAGGAGTCAGAGAGGAAAAGAATCACTGGCAACTGAGGTATCGTGGAAAGTTTCCTGAAATGGGCAGACATGGAAATAGCCCGAAAAAATTAGTAAGATTTAGACAGAAAAGGAGGAAGGGTTGTACTTGCACAGTGGATGATATGAATAGCAGCAAAGAGTAGAAATAGATACACAAGAAATATTTAAAGGACTGTAATTAGAGTAATAGTAATAATAGTTGATATCTATTGAAAAGAAACTTAGCCTAGTAGTTAAAAGCATTGCCTCTGAAGACAGACTCCCTAGGTTTGAAACATGATTCTGGCCCCTATCAGCTTTTAACATGGTAAACTAATTAAGTTTCTTATTCCTCATTTTTCTCATCTATAAGGCTGGGATAATATTTATTCCATAAGGTTGTTACAAGGAATAAACAAGCTTACCAAGTATGTAGAGCAGTGTCCAAACACTATATAAGTTGAGTTGCATTGTGAAAATCTTGTCAATGTACTCTACTCCAGGCACTGTACTAAAGCACACGACATTATTTCATGTACTTTTTATTATCCTCTCAGGTGTGCATTATTATCCCTGTGTTACCAGTGAGAAAACTAGGATGGTAAGGAGTTAAATTTCATAACGTCACCTAGCTGGGAAAAGCTAGGTTCAAACACAAGCGCAAAGCCTGTGTTTTTAATCACTAACTATACTTTCTGAGAACAGGAAGCAGGGGGAAAATAAAGAAAAGTAGGTTGACACCAAATTACGGAGAGCCTTGAAATCATCGAGCTAAGACAATTAGATCATAGACTACAGGCAGTGAAAAGCCAACAAAGGTTTCTGGACAGTGATGTGTTTTAGGGAGATTTATCTGGCCATAGAATCCTGGGTGGATTAGGAAACCCAGGCCACTGGAGTGTCAAGCAGATACACACATCCCAAATGAACATGCAGAAGGTAGACCTTTGCTATTGTTTCTCTTTGAACTTGTCCATAAAGATTCATCCATCTCTATGACCCACCCCATTTAGTCTCTAAGCCATAATTAATAACAGCTTCAACACCAGATAAACAAAGGAGACTCCTATGGCTGATTCCTAAACCCACCCAATCCAAGCCCCCAGTGGGCCCGTTAGCTGTGTAAGTGCAGGTGCAGGTGATTATGCAGATCTCTATTCTCTTGGTGGTCTTTAACCAAAAGCATGTAACAACTTGAACCAGAATATGAACTAACGTACATAGTTCCTCTTGATTTAACAGCCTACTCATCTGCCAGATGCTGTCCCCAGCTGTGTAGTCCTACTGGAGAAAGCCACATTGCCAGGGTTGCTGCTACTACAAATTCACGATCTCCAACCTCAGCTGGCCCTGAAATGCTGCTAGGCAATATTTTTAGGCGGCTGTGGTCAGAGATCGTTCCTTTACCCTCACTGGCGCTCTATACTTCTTCTCCATCCTCCATCACTGATGCCTCCTGCATGCTCAACAGATTACTTTGTCTGTTTTTTGCGGAGAAGGAAATTTAAATACAATCATGTAGAGATCGCTCAGCTCCTAACTTGTCACCCTGAGGAATATATCTGTCAACAACTTATTTTTGTCTTTTCCTTTTGGACCAGTAAAAAGATGTCCTTCCCTGTGTCCACAGCTAATCTTTTCATCTGTCCTCTGGATCTCCTCCCATTCTATGGTATCACTCCACCAACCAGTTCCTCTCATTGTACAACTTTAATCTTCCCTCTCTATGGCCTCTTTCCCTTTGGCATATTTCGTTTAAAAGCTCTACTATTTAAGAGCTCTTTTAACCCATCTCTTCCTATCTACTCCATTTTATTCCCCCTTTCTAGTCAAGTTGCTTGAAAGAAGAGCCTTATATTCCTTGAAATACATCTCTTCATCCGTACTTTTGATTTTCCTTGTCCACAGAACTGGGTTGCACAGAACCCTCGGTCCATGACACACCTATCATTGGTTCACGCATGGCCTACTTTAATTACATAGTTACCTGGTCAGAGACTGCCTGCTCTCTCCCCTTCTTGATCTTGGCTCACACTTTCCCTTACAGGTCTTGCCTGAAGAGCAAACTCCCTTAAGGAATCTCACGACTTAAATTCCTATCTCAGAATCAGTTTCCAGGAATGCCAACCAAAGACACTAAAGTGGATAGACCAAAAAGCTAAAAAAAGAGCCTGCCACACTGGTGAAATCTGGGAATCACCACACTGGTCCTGGACTTCCAAACTCTGGGCTGCTTTATATAAGAAAAATAGCTTCCTCTTCAGTTAAGATCCTGTCCAGGTTTCTTGGACGTGCACTTGACATAGCCAAACCTGTCTTCTTCAGTCCAGATCACTCTTCTAAATTCCAGATACATACATCTAAGTACTTTAGTCACATATCCATGTTGTACCTTGAAACACAAGAGCCCAAAACTGACTCATGAATTTTCTCCCCAAAATCTCTCTGTACCTCAAACAAAAGTGGATGTTGCTCCTAACTGTTCACTTACCCAAACAAAATTCCAAGTGACAAACAGAACACTGTATCCCTTAGCAGTCCCTTCCACAATCCTCCATGTCCCATTCCACCATACCAGTTTATTCAGTCACTAGGTCCAGTCCCGTGGTTCGATCTCATAACTACACCTCAAATATCTTCTTCCCTCACCACTCTCACTGTCATTGCCACCGCTTGACTTCAAGGCCTTGGCGTTTCGCCCTTTGGCAGCAGCCTCCTACCTGGTCTACGTGCCTCTTCTCTTGATCCTCTCTGATATATTCTTACCCACACTTCGACCAGAAAGACTTCATTTTGGCAGGAGGAAAGTGTTGTTCTTTCTTCCCACAAGTATTCTGCATGGTAAAATAAAATAGGATATGTTGGAAGTAATTGCTTTCAAAGAGAAGGAGATAAACAAAGAGGAAGAAAGAAGCACAATTCCACACCTTGTTTCACAAGATGAACATGAAGGATCTGTGCAAAATAAGGGGCAGAGCCATCACCTGCAGTAATTCAGCAGAAGCAGAAACTCTGAGCCAGAAACCCAACTTCACCTTCTCCTCCCTGCTCTCCCATCAAGTCCCCAGAGAGATCCGGGAGGGATGCAGGACTTCTAACCCTTACTGCTTAAACTTTAAGCAAACTTGACTTTCTGATGTTCTCATCCTCTCTGACTGCTGCGTTACAGCCCAAATCTGAGCACACCATTCCTCTTAGAACATCTCAGTGAGTTTCTACCACCATCAGGAAATTGTCTACTGTCTCGGCCTATCCCTATGGTCCAGCTGTAGTAAGCCTCCCAGCATTCACCACGCTGCTGCTATGGTCTGAATGTCTGTGCTTTCCACCCATTCATTCATATGCTGAAACCTAATCTCCAATGCGATGGTATTGGAGGTGGGACCTTTGGAGGTGGTCAGGTCCTCAGGGCGAGCCTTCATGCATGGTATCAGCACCCTTATAAAAGAGACCCCAGAGAGCTAGCCCTCCCTTTCACCCTATGAGAACACAGCAAGAAGGCACCATTCTCTGAATACAAAGACAGCCCCTCACCAGTCACCAAGGCTGCCAGCATCTCGATCGTGGACTGCCTAGCCTCCAGAGCTATGAGAAGTAAATTTCTGTTGTTTATAAGCCACCCACAGTATTTTGTTACAGCAGCCAGAGGGACTGAGACCACTGCACTCCCAAGGTCATGAGCTCTCAAGCTTCCACGTCTTTTCACGTGCTTCCCCTCCAGCTGGTGCATCTGTGTTCTACTTCTCCCTCTCAGTTGATAGGCTCTGTGTGTTCTAGATGACGCAAGCCAGGTCTCTCCTGATCTACCAAGTCTAATGCCCAACAACAGGATTTCAATGTTACTCTAGGCGAACTTCTGTCAACCATTTCTAAAGCTATGCAGTAATAGCTGCGTACTCCCAGGAGAGAAGGGTACAACTCTGTGTTCCCAGAAAAGCCCTGTGCCTCACATGCCTTATGCATCCTGTCTTCCATGTTCATTTAATGAAATTTTTGATACCATTTACTAGAAATGTATTATTTGTGAGGCTCTAAGAGTTTTCTATGCATTTTTCTCAATCCTCTCAAAAATCCTATGACCTCAGACTATTATCAATCTCCATTTTGTAGACAACAAAAGTGAGGTACATAGAGTTTTAGATATTTATACATCTCCAAGTTCACACAGCTAATAAGGGACTAAGCTTGTGTCAGCCATCAACATCACAGTTAATAATAAACATCTATACATGTTTTCAAGTAGAAGCGGCTGTATTAGAATACACTCAAGTCAAAAACTACACTCATTCATTTCCTCAAAAAATATTTACTGAGATCTACTATATGTTAGATATTTGTTTAGGTGCTTAGAATACAAAGCACAAAAAGGATACTTGTCCTCATAAAGATTACATCCTAGTTTGTGGAGACACACAATGCACAGTCATATAGAAATGAGAGAGAGAGCGAGAGAGCGAGAGAGAGAGAGAGAGAGACTCATAAAGTGCTATGAAGAAAAAATAAAGTAGGGTAAGGGATGTCAGAAGATGGAGATGGTGTGTGAAGTAAGTTTATTTTTTATGGTCAGCGAAGGCCTTTCTGATAAAGAATCTTTCAAGCTGAGAAATGAACAAGTGAAGAAGCTTGTAGGTGGGAGGTGAACGTTCCAGATGGAAAACCAGCAGGCTCAGGGCTCTGAGCAGGCCACATGCCAAGGGTGCTTGGGGAAACGGTGAGGAAGGCAGGCAGCTGCAGTGGGCAAGTGGGGAGGAGAGGGCTCATGAAATGGCACTCTGGGCTTCACTAAGTAAATGACTTTGCACTTTAAGACAAATTCACGAAGTACAAAGAATGTAGCCCCCCTTTCCCTGTAACTGTCTCATTTTGCTGTTTTTAAACAAGGCTAATTGACTGATTTCGCTTAGGTCTACCATTCTTTGACTCCTTCTCTGGGCATGCAGGTGAGATGCAATGTCCACGTCTCAATTGAAGCACAGCTGCAGCGTTGCTGAGAATCAGTTACTCTTCATTTATCTGAAAAAAAAAAAGATGTTTGGTGAAGAAAAGAAAGAAAAATAAAGAAAGCCACAGAAAGTTAATGGTGCATGAAATATTTGGAAAAATCAGTAGCCATATTAGTCTGCTGATTAGGAGAGCTGGAATAAATTATAAAAATAATTGTACTCAAGTTAAAAGCCAGGTAAATTCCAAGCTTCAGGGTCCCAAATCTACCATTCAAAATAGCCCAATATCAACTGAAATGAATGTCCAGTCCAAATACACAGCAAAAAGTAGGTGCATTCAAATAGCAGTCTAAAGCTGAATGCTCATTTGCCAAGCAGACAGGCCATTAAAAAACCTGTAGTTTTTGATGTTTTCAACTGAACTTGAATTTTCAGATGTATAAGTTAGTTTGTCTCCTGGAAAGACATGATTTCCTGTTTTCAAGAGAAATGCAGGCTTCTAAAAGCTTACTTGAAAGGTTCAAAAGGCTATGTGGGCATCAAACAACTATTAAAAACAATATTTTGACTATTTAAGTGTAAACGAATCAGAAACATATGGATTAAATTTCCCTTGAATTGCATATGCTCCAAACTGAAGAGTAAAAGCACGGGTGAAACCTGTTTTGGATTTCAGTGGGCCCAAAACATTTGAAAAATCATCTGAGATGATTAGTGAACTCAAAAGTATTGCTGGATTCATCCCTAATTCACTGCTGTCCCATGCTTCTGGTCTTAATATGAGGAAAGGTGCAAGTAGGTAAACAGAGGTAAAATGTCTAGACTGAATTTAGGAATTTTTTAAAAAGAGAAGACATTTAAAAAATCTTCTTTAAGCCTGTGTTTAAAAAAAGTCTTTCCATTTTAAAGAAAAGCTGAAATATTCTTTCCACTCTTTATACAATTTTCTTTTGAGCCTCTTTCTAATTAAAGGTTGTATTTATATGATTCCAGAATAGAGAATAAAGTAAACTCACATAATTGTGAGCATCTACTATGTTTCAGGCACTGCACTTGGCACTTTTTTTTTTTTGAATTGGAGTCCCACTCTGTCACCCAGGCTGGAGTGCAGTGCATGCATGCTCACGGTCATCCCAGCGTTGACCTGCTGGCCTCCAGCAATCCTTCCGCCTCAGCCTTCCAAGAAGCCAGAACCATGGGTGCGTGCTACCACGCCTGGCTAATTTTTTATTTATTGTAGAGACGAAGTCTCGCCAAGTTTCCGGGGCTGGTCTTGAACCCGTGGGCTCAGGCAATCCACTTGCCTCAGCCTCCCAAAGTGCTGGGATGACAAGCTGAGCCACCAAGCCCAGCCCACTTGGCACTTTTACATCCATTAGTTCTTCATTCAATCTCACCCCAAAACAGTGCTCAGTCACCATTATGCACAGAGGAGACAAGGCATTTCAGTTTTACTTAACACTAGTCTCTTCACCAGGAGCTGTCAACCTGTTTACAATACACAACCCGGGTCTAATAAGTCAACTAACAAATCTTACAATTTTCTCATCACATTAAACTGATCATGTAAGTCCTTAGCTGCTAGGAGAGCCACACAGAAGCAGGTGACAGCAGCAAAAGGAGTTCAGAGGACACTGGAAAAGACCTGATTCCCGGTGTGGCCACCCACAAGATGTTCACCAAGTTCCTGTGCAGTCTGTAAACTTCTGGGTTGTATCTGAACTTGTCACGTGTGCTGGTTAGTCTATTTTCCATTGCCTGTCAGCAGTGAAAACCGGACCAGAAGAGATGTGCCGACCAGCAGGTGTCTGTGAGTTACTTATCTCCATGAGACTTTAATGAGGCACATTAACTCAACCACTCTAAAAAGTCCGTGGTAAGGTAATTGCTTATAAATGGCTAGTGAGAGGCTGCACGCAGAGCAAAGGTGTTGAGTGCTGTGTACTCACCACAGGTAAGAATTTTAAGAGGCAATCTCACGGTTTGAGAGCCATCTAATCATTCTTCGGTCGTTCTTTGGTTGGGTTGCTGTGTTTTAAGTTGGCAGGACCAGGAACTAGCTTCAAATCACAGGCAAGTGTGACTGGTGCTTCACAGAGAGCCCACCATTCTGCTAAATGCTCTCTGGGAGAGGAAGGAAGGGAAACAATGGGGCACTGTGTCCTTCTTGCAACTCCAGTGATATTTAATTTCAACTCATCTGTCCAAGGCAGGGTGAAAGCAGGCAAAGTAGAATTCTGGGGACTGTTTAGCCTCCATAACCGTTATCCACAGTTTTATCGTTCCAGTCAGCCTGGGACAAGGCTGAGGGTTATTGGGCCGGCACGGAGGAGAAGAATCGCTCTGGGAGCTGCTGGCCTGGTGCTGGAAGACGGCGGTGGAAACACGGCTCAGAGTCGTGCCGAAGATCAGAGACCACAACCTTCATACAGCTGTCGGTTCCAGGGGTACCCCTGTCAGATAGGCCCTGCAGGGGGATCTAGACAGGAATTTGCCACTGGACGTCTGAGCGTGTTGTAACTGTGATCTGTGGAATTCAGTCCACATCGAAGAAATCTCAGCCAGGGGAGGCAGGGACGGCGAGCTCGTTTCCCGGGGCAGGGTCCTAGTCATCACGGAGACGGACACCAGAAACTTGCAGCAGACTGAGTTCAGGGGAAAAGCTATTCCCTGGGACCCAGAATGGAACACCAGGAAGGGTCACCAAGCAGTTTTCCCAGTAGGAGGTGAGGTCCACCCCAGACCCTTTTCAAACATGTCTTCTTCTCACCAGTGGCCACAGCATCCATCGCACTCACTTGCCAGGCAGAAACAGGCTCCACACGTGCTGCCTCGCTCCCACACCCCTCATGTCCAGACAGACACGAGTCCTTCTGTTCGCCATCCTTCAGTGTCTTCTGGCTGCTCACTTCTTTCCACCCCACTGTTATCACCTTAGTGCAATTGGATTACTACAGCAGGCTCCTAGTTGTTTCTGGTACCTTCCTAGCCAGCCCCATTTCTTACCATCACACTCCTTACACAGCAACCCTCACAGTCTATGCTCTGGCTCCATCTCACTAGTTGCACCCCACATGTGTCATGCTCCCTCTTGCTTCTGGGGCTTGTACATCTTCAGTCGGCTGTCTTACTCCTTCACCTCCTTAAAAAGAGCTTCCTGAGTTCCCAAGACTGGGCGTGGGCCCCACCCCAATGCTACCACAGCACTCTGTAACAAGGTCTATGAACACCACATCGCAGCTTTCTCTGTTTGCCTTTGTCTTTCCGATCAACATTTTATTTTCACGTCTTAGTAACTGCCTGGACCACAGTAGGCAATCAATGCTTATTTAATTAATAGACTGGATTATGTGACTTGGAGGCTACACTCCTGACACATCAGATGCTGAATGGAAATGATTAAGTTTGCAGGACCAGGCTGAACATTTTTTCACCTTAAAATTTTTTATTTAAAATGGTGGGGTACAATTCAGGGTTAGGTATACAAATATCCATTGTGCAGGTACCCTTGTTGATGAGGTGTGCCCCCCTTCCCCAGGCAGTTTCCCACTATTGTTGATTCCACCTCCCTGCACCCCTCCCCCATGTCCCTGCAATTTCCTGCTACTGTCAATCCTTTTCTTATAGTATTGCAATAGTTGTTCAGGGTCCACTTATGAGTGAGAACATGTGATACTCAGTTCTTTGATTCTGTGAAAGATCACTCAGTATTATAGACTCTAAGTCCATCCAGGTTGCTGCAAAGTTCATGATTTTGTTCTTTATGACTACATAATATTTCATCCTGGGCAACTTGGCGAGACCTCATCTCTACAATAAATCAAAAATTAGCTGGGTGTGGTAGCGCACGCCTGTAGGTCCAGGTACTTGGAAGGCTGAGGCGGAAGGATTGCTGGAGTCCAGCGGGTCAAGGCTGCGGTGGCCAGGAGCAGCCACTGCACTCCAGTCTGGGTGACAGAGTGAGACTCCAACTTAAAAAAAAGAAATTTCATCGTGTATATGTACCACTTTTTTTTTTTTTAATCCAGTCCTCTTTTTTTTTTTTCTCGAACCTTTGGGCTCAGGCAATCCACTCACCTCAGCCTCCCAAGTCACGGGATTACAGGCTGAGCCACCGAGCCCGGCTTCTGTCCTCTTTTGATGGGCAGTACGGTTGGTTCCATGTTCTTACTATTGTGAACAAGGCTGCAATAAACATACGTGTGCAGGTATCTTTTTTATAGAGTAATTTGAGTTCTTCCGGGTATATTCCCAGTAGGGGGATTGTGGGGTCATATGGAAGGTCGATTTTTAGAGCTTTTAAGAATCGCCACACTATTTTCCACGGAGGCTGTACTAGTTTACACTCCCACCAACAGTGTAGAAGTGTTCCCTTTTCGCCACATCTTCTCCAGCATCTGTTATTTTTTGAGTTATAGATGATGGCCATTCTGACTGGAATTAGTTGGTATCTCAGTGCAGTTTTAATCTGCATTTCTTTGATGACTGTGAGGCTGAGCATTTTTTCATGTATCTGTTGGCTGCTTGTATGTCTTCTTTTGAGGACTATCTATTCATATCTTTTGCCCAACTTGTAATGGGGTTGTTTGCTTTTTTTTTTTTTTTTACCATGTTTGAGTTCCTTGTAGATCCTATATGTTAGGCCTTTGTCAGACATAGAATTGGCAAATATTTTTTCAATCTTTGGGTTGTCCCCCTGCTCTCTTGATGGTTTCTTTGGCTTTGCAGAAGCTTTTTAGTTTGATGAGGTCCCACTTGTCTATCTTATCTCTTATGGCATGGGCTCTTGGAGTTTTGATCAGGAATTGGTTGCCAGTTCCAATTTCCATAAGGATGCCTCCTGACTTTTCTAAGGTTCTTATAATTTAAGGTTTTACATTTAGATCTTTGATTTTTGTGTATGGTGAGAGGTTAGGGGTCTTGTTTCAATCTTCTGCATGTGGTCAGCCAGTTTTCCCAGCACCATTTACTGAATAGGTTCTCCTCTCCCCAGTGGGTGGTGGTGGGGACTTTGTCCAAGATGAGTTGGCTGAGAAATTGAGGTTTTGCTTCTGGAATCTCAATTCTGTTCCACTGTTCTACATGCCTATTCTTGTATCAATACAAGGTTGTTTTGATTATTGTACCTTTATAATAAAGTTTAAAGTCTGAGAGTGTGATACCTCCTGCTTTGTTTTGTTTTTTTTGTTGTTGTTGAGGACTGTTTTGGCTATTCATTATGTTTCCATATGAATCCTTGTATTGTTGTTTCTAGGTCTGAGAAGAATCTTACTGGTAATTTGATGGGTATTGCATTAAATCTGTAGATTGCTTTGGGTAGAATGGACAGCTTAACAATATTGATTCTTCCAATCCATGAGCATGGAATATTTTTTCATTGCTTGTGTCATATTTGATTTTTTTGAGCAGTGTTTTGTAGTTTTGATTGTAAAGGTCTTTCATGTCTCTGGTTAGGAAGATGCCAAGGTACTTCATTTTTTTTGTGTGCCTACTGTGAATGGAATTGTGCTTTTTATTTGGGTTTCTGTTTGCTTATTATTTGTGTATAGAAATGCAATTGTGTTTTGCACATTTATTTCATACCCTGACACTTTGCCAAAGTCCTTTATCAGTGCAAGGAGTTTTTTTGACAGATTCCCTTGGGTTTTCAAGGTATAGAATCATGTCATTTGCAAAGAGGGATAACTTAATTTCCTCTTTTCCTATTTGGATACCCCTGATCGTCTTCTCTTCTCTGACTGCTCTAGCTAGAACTTCCAAAACTATGTTGAACAGGAGGGGTAAGAGTGGACATCCTTGTCTTGTTCTAGTTTTCAGGGGAAATGGCTCCAATTTTTGTCTGTTTAGCATTATGCTGGCTGTGGGTTTCTCATAGATGGCTCTTACTATTTTGAGGTATGTTCCGTATATGCCTAGATGTTTGAGGGTTCTTATCAAGAAGAGGTGCTTGATTTTATCAAAAGCTTTTTCTGTATTTAATGATATAATCATGTAGTTTTTGTTTTTACGTCTGTTGATGTATTTAATTACGTTTATGGTCTTACGAATGTTGAACCAATCTTGCATCCCAGGGATGAAGCCTATTTGGTCATGGTGGATGATTTTTGATATGTGTTGTTGAATCCGGTTTGCTAGGATCTTGTTAAGAATTTTAGCATCTATGTTCATCAAGGATATTGGCCTGTAGTTCTCTTTCTTTGTTGGAGCTTTACCTGGCTTGGGTATCAATGTGATGTTAGCTTCATGAAATGATTTGGGGAGATTTCCTCTTACTATTGCTTTCATGGCATCCCAGAGGTTTTGGTAAGATGTTTCTTCATTTTCATTTGTTTCCAGGTATCTTTTAATCTCTGTTTTGATTTCCATGTTGATTCAGGAGTTGCTTAGCATCATGCTTTTTAGTGTCCATGTCTCCGGGTTTGGGGGGAACTTTGTTGATTTGGGGGGGAACTTTGTTGATTTATTTTTATTCCACTGTGGTCTGAGAAGGTGCATGGCAAAATCTCAATCTTATCAAATTTGTTTATGCTTGGCTTATGGCCAATGATGTGGTCAATCTTAAGAGTATGTTCCATGGGGTGATGAGTAGAATGTATAGTCTGTGGTTGCTGGGCAGTGTGTTCTGTAGGTATCAATTAAGTCCATTTCGTCAAGAGTCATATTGAGGTTCCAGATCTCCTTGCTGATTTTTTGTCTGATGATCTATCTAGGGTTGTGACTGGGGTATTAAAGTCCCCAGCTATGATAGTGTTAGAGTCAATATCTTTTTTAAGTTTGCCTAGAAGCTGCTTTATGAAAGTTGGTGTTCCTATGTTGAGTGATATGTTTAGGATGGATATTTCTTGTTGATGGATTGAAACTTTTATCATTATACAGTGGCCTTCTGTATCTTTTTAAAATTTTGATAGCTTAAAGGGTATCTTGTCTGATATTAAAATTGCAACTCCTGCTTTCATGTTCTGTTCACTTCCCATCCTCTTACTTTGAGTCTGTGAATGTCCTTTCTGGTGAGAGTCTCTTGGAGACAATATATTGTTGCCTCATAATGTTTGGTACATTTTGCTATTCTGTGTCTTCTCGGTGGTACATTTAGTCCATTCACATTCAGGCTAATTATTGAAATATGAGAGTTTATCCCTGTCATTATGTTCTTATAGAGTTGTTGTTCCTGTTTGTTTGCTTTTGATTTTTGGGTCGATTCATGTGTTTTCAATCTTTTTCCTGCACTCATGTGAAGAACGTTGTTCTTTCTTCTGTGTTTAATACTTTCTTAAGTGTTTCTTATAGAGTTGGTCTAGAGGCAGTGTAAGTTCTTAGGGATTGAATGTCTGGGAAAGATTTTAATTCTCCCTCATTGATAAAGCTTAGCTTAGCTGGGTAGGTTATTATTGGTTGAAATTGTTTATCTTTGAGAACTTTGATGATTAGGTTCCAAGATGATTAGCCTGAAGTGTTTCTGTGTATAAATCTGCTGCTCTTGCTATTGGAATACTACACAACCATAAAGAAGGACAAAATCATGAACTTTGTAGCAATCTGGATGGAATTAGAGTTTATAGTACAGAGTGATCTCTCATAGAAACAAAGAGCTGAGTATCACATGTTCTCACTCATAAGTGGACCTTGAACAACTACTGTATTACTATAAATGGCGGGAAACTGCGGGGAGAGGGGTGGGAGGGTAGGAAGGTGGGATTGACAGTAGTCGATATCTGCCTGGGGAAGAGGGGGGCACCTCATTGATAAGGGTACCTGCATGGTGAATATTTGTTTACCTCGTCCTAAATTGTACCCCACAATCTTAAATAAAAATTAAAAGAAGGGGGAAAAAAAATCTGCTGCTGTTCTAATTGGTCTTCCCTGGTAGGTAGTCTGACCTTTTTCTCTTGCTGCCTTTAGGATTTTTTTCTTTTATACCTGCTTTGTTTAGGTGAATGACTATGTGTCCAGGAGTTGGTCTTCTCATTGGTTGTCTTGCAGGGGTTCTTTGAATCTTTTGTGCTTGAATTTTTGCATTACAGATGAGCCAAGGGAAGTTTTCTTGAATAATTTCATGGAATATTTGTTCCAGGTGTTCTCTGTCTCTCTCTCTCCTTGCCTCAGGAAGTCCAATTAATCTTAGGTTCAGCCTCTTGAAATAATTGCTCACCTCTTGAAGGTTTTGTTCTGTCTTTTAAAGCTTCTTTTCTGTTTTGGACAATTTGGGCTAGTTCTATATTTTTCATCCTCAAGCTCGGAGATTCTTTCTTCTGCTTAGATAGTTCTGTTGTCCATGCTTATCAGTTTGTTACTTATTTCATTCACAGTATGCTTTACTGCTGTTATCTCAGTTATCAACTCTTTCCTATTTTCCTCTTGTCTCTCTTCAATTGTTTTTATTCTCTCTATTAATGTCTTGATATCTGGGTTTATAGTTTGAGACCAGTCATTCTGGGGACTCTTCATTGTTTGTGTTCTGAAGTCTGTTTTCTGTGTCTGACCTCCCTGGGGTCTCTGTGAGAATCATAGTCTTCTTTTGGTTTTCCTTCATTTGCATAGATTTTTTCCTCCCTCCCCCCCACTCGCCTCCCTCCTTTAATTCTGTTGTTCATGGATGGAGGGATTGCTTTTACTTCTGTTTGCTCAGTCTCCTATTCTTTCTTATGTGGATCCTCTGGCTTTGTTCAATTCTGAAGCTGGACTGTGGGTTGGGGGCTGTACTTTTGCAGTTTTGAGATTTAATTGAAGGGGGAACTGTGGTTAAAAATCTATCTGCAGATCCCAGTATCTACTGACAGGTGTATGGGCACCCTGGAACCCACTTCCCACTGCCTTACAACCTGTTCATGCAGTGAGAGTATAGGTGTGCTCCCTGGAAGGAAAACAAGGGAAGAACAAGGAAAAGAATGGAAAAACAAGGAAAGGGCGCAAGAGAGAAAAGAGTAAGAGGGAAACCAGACAGACTACCAACTAACAAATGAAAAGAGACACAAAGACAGAGAAGAGTAGACAAAACTAAAACATACCGATAATCATACAAACACACAGTCCAATAGTAACCTCACTATTGATGTACTCGTCCCATACACAAATAGGAAGTCTAAAGAATAGAAGAAAAATCAGTAAAAATAACAGGAACAAAGCAAGTACAAAAACATTATCAAAAACAGAAAGAAAGAGAAAAAAACTAAAACAAAAAAACAAAAATGGGCAAAACAGACAAAAAAATAAAAACAAGGAACCCCTCTCTCTCTGAGGTCATTCCTGTGAGTCCAACATCCTTTTGGCTCTGATCTCTAGCTCTCAGTGCAGGTTGACAGAGTTGGCAGGCTGAGGTGCTCACAGCTTGGGTCAGATGGCCCCGGCCTACTGCGGGAGGAGGGTGGATCAGATTTGCACTCACTGGGCTTGCTGCCTGTCAAGTCTGCCACTGAGATCTGACCTGTGTCTGACCCAGCACGGGGGAGGAGCTTCAGTCTCTCCCAGTTTGTTGAGATTACCCTAGGTCCCATCTCGGAGGCTGGGTGGAACCGGCAGAGCTGGGTGGAGCAATGCAGATCTCTGCCTGGTCCTGGGACAGAGACCATGGCTGCAGAAGGCGTCTCCTCACTGGGCACGGGGCCCCTCTCTGACTCTCCCCAGTCCTCTCTCTCCACGGATCAGATCGAGGGCTCCAGCTGGTCCGCTCTAACAGGTGATGGTGTGGGCCAGGCGCCAGGCGATGAGAATTAGCCAGATTTGGAAGGTTTTTCTTAGGAACATCTCGAGCATCAGATGATTCTGAGCACAATCTTGTGCACCCACGCTCTAATCTCAGGGTGGTGGGGGTTTGCAGTCGTCCTAAGAGGGTGCATGAACCCAAGTCTCCCCTGAAACAAACCTTCACTCTCCCACCAGCGCCCACCTACTCACCCAGAGGGTCTTCATGGACACTTGCTTTTCCGGAGACTCTCACAGTCCGACCCGTCCGGTGGCCGTCTTAAGCTTCTGATATTTTTTTTAAAAAGAGTTAGGGAATATACTAGATCCCAGGAGTCGTAACTATGCCTCCAGATTCTGAATCTGAAATGTGTGATTATACCCACTATGGTCTGAATGTTTGTGTCCCCTGCAAAAATTTGAATGTTAATATTCTAACCCTCAATGGTATCAAGGGGTAGAGTCTTCACTGGACACAAAATCTACCAAAGCCTTGATCTTGGACTTCCTAGCCTTCAGATCTGTGATAAATAAAATTCTGCTGTTTATAAGATATCCAGTTTATGGTATTTTATTATAGTAGCCCAAATGAATTAAGACACCCAGTGAAAAGATTAATCTTCTCTCAGATTGGCTCAGGGGATGGTAGAGGTACAAGATGGGTATCTCAGTGACTCAGCAGTGAATAGCTGAGAAGAGCAAAGGAAAAATAAATGAACAAGACAATATAAAAACAAAACACCAGGTAGAGGGAGCAAGCCCTCCTCATCTAAACGGAGTTCCTATAATGGTCGAGTGGCAGAAGATATTCATGATACTTGAAACCAAATGTTACATGTTATCGTCTACTCAGACGTTTCTTTTGGAGATTTCTATTTTCTCCAGTCACCCACTCTAACACTGAATCTAGATCGACATCTTCTCTGAGCGGATGATAAATCCCCCCTGACTTCCCACCCCTACACATGAACCTCACCATGTAAACTATGGCAGACAGGCACAGAAAAGCCAGGACCGGATCTTGATAACAAGCAGTGAGATGTCAGTTTGATAGAATGAAAGCAAACCCCTTTTATTTATTAGAGCTCAACAAGCTGAAATAAAACAAGTTAAAACCAAACAGCAATTTTTCATGATAAGGGGAGAGAAGCCAGGACCCTAGTGCACAGTAATGTTATACTTCAGACCGGTCAGAAAGTAAGCCTTCCTGATTCTGCTTTTGTTGACCTTTTGTCTTCTCTCTTTTTTCTCCTCTCTGCATTAACTAGCTAATCAAAACGCTTCCTGAGGATGTGTGATGCTCTTGTATGTGTTCCGTTTTGCCAAAACCGGCTACCATGGCTAACCTTTCCGTGCCAAGCAAAGGCTGGCTGCTGTCCCGTGCAACTGAGCAGGTCGCTCGCTGCATAAAAATGCCTGCCCCAGACGGTGAGCGGGGCTGGAGTCCAGCCTGCACCTGCTCAACAAGCGTTGGGCTGCAGCATGGGGCTTGCATCCCTCAGTGGGCCGGGCATCTTTTTCTAATCTACACAAAGGTCTCTGTTGGAAAAGGCTGAAATTCAGACTGCCATCGCTTTCAAGCAGCTCTAGAAAATCCAACTTCTGAATGATAGGCTCCAGAAGTCCCACAGGCCCCTCCATCTGAAGACGTACCATTCTGCCCTCTCGTCACCGTGACTTGGAGCCTGCTCCATTAAATGAACCTGCCCAACCCCTGACCATCAGCACTTGTGCCTTCAGCAGAAACTGCCAAACCTTTATGGCACACAGAACAAACAGCAAAGGCTACAAAGGTCTGCTTGCGGCCAGCGAGCTAAGCAAAACTCAGCCTCTTTATTTACATTGTTTATATGTCAGACCTGCTCGAGTCCAAGCTCTCTGAGCGCACTTGCATATTTGGCTGGTAGTGGTATCAACTTCTGGGGACCTCCTCTCTCCTGGGACTCGACCATTTGGGTGTCAGCTGTCTGACTGACTTGCTGGATGCCGTTACCGTCCCATGCCTCAGTCTTTCCAGTCCTCCGCCCCGCAAGGCCGCCCATCCTTTCCATGGTGACAAATGTGATCCAGGCCCAACATGTAACCCAACACAGGGGAAGTTCCGATATGGCCCATGTGATGAGGCTGACAATATGGTGTGTCTTATGGCTCCAAAATGCTAAACTTCAAACGTGTTTTTCTGTTTAAATGCTATTTTTATGGTTTCCTTAAATGCCTGCTATAAATATCTCATCCAGTAAGCCAAAAAGGGCTCAAAATATCATCATTTTTATTAACAACAAGAACACAACACACATCCACTCAGGTAAAGACTCCGGAGCTAAATTCTAGAAAGCGAGGATTTATGAAACCAAATCCCGCCCTTGAAAGCTGCCCCAAAATGCTGCGTCATTTCTCACAAGAGCCCTACTGAGGGAGGCCTGGTTGTAGCCAGGATTCCAGAGAAGCTTCAGGAGGGACTGAGGAAGCGGGCCCCGGCTCTGAGGCATCTCAGAACAGCTCAGCAGACTCACTCCTTGACCCTCAGTTTTTCCTGAGGCTGGACCTGCGGCTGCATCTTCTGCCTCCCTGACTTGATGCCTAGAAAGCAGGTCCAATCGCTGAGCTGTCTGCAGGTCTTGCCTTACCCACAATATCTCTGCATTTCCCCCTCAACGTCAGAGGTGGTTCCTGTGCCTGCCTTTGTGATGAGATCATGACCTTCTTCCTGAAAACCCAGAGCATTTCTTACTTTGTTCAGGAGCAGGCCCTAAAATCTCAAGTTTTTCCAGGACTTTTTTAGAAAATTAACTGAGAATATTTTTAGAAATAATGACTGAATATTCACATAATTAATATTATAGCTGTAGTCTTGCACTCTTTGGTGGGGCACAGGAACGCCTTCGTTTTCCAGCCACTGCAGCCCTCTCTCCTTACAGACGGTCCTAGACGAAGGATGATACATCTCTGGACATCAAAACCCACCCCAACATTACTTACTTTTCTTAACATCTCTATTTTTGGCTGCGTCGTTACTGTTATCTGCATGTTGATATCATTTATCTTGCCTTTCTATGATTCTCATGGTCTCATAACTCAGTTTTTGTTATTGTCTAGATGAGGAGAATGAGAAATACAGAACCAGACTTTGGATGAAGTTGATGTTATGGATAGCAAAAGAGAAAAGAAGGAAAGAACTGGGTCCTTGATGAATTTTTTACTGTGGCAAAATATATAACAACATAAAACGTGTCATTTTCATCATTTTTAAGGGTAAAATTCAGTGCCATTAATTATATTCACAGTGTTATACAACTATCGCAACTATGTATTTTTGCTGCCCCGAACAGAAATGCTGTGACTACTAGCCAGTAGCTCCCCGGCCCCTTCTCTCTAGCCCTGGCAGCCTTCAGTCTGCTTCCTGTCTTTATGCATTTGCCCATTCTAGATATTTTATACAAGTGGAGTAATATTTGTCCTTTTGGATCTGGCTTATCTTACTCGCACTTCACATGATGTTTTGTTGAAGAGTGTGTCAGAACTTCATTCCTCTTCTAAGGCTGATTGATGCTTCTGTGTGCATATATGTACAGCATGTGTGCATTCACTCACCTGCTGATGTTGTGGGTTGTTTGTATCTCGTGGCGACTGTGAAGTATGCTGCAATGAACATCAGCATACAAGTGTCTGCTGGAATTCCTCTTCTCCCTTCAGAGAAATTACTGGCTCATCGACGAGGGGAGATTAAAAAAAAATCTCTGAAAGTACCCTTTGGAGGGTGAGCCTCTTGTAGTCCAGGCTTCGTCCACCAGGTGGGTGTTCTAGGAACCCATCAGCAGCAGAGTACCAGCTAGCGTTGTTGTCAGAGGCTGAATTGGGCTTCAGAGAATTATTTTTGGAGATTTTTTTCCAACATGTTGCCCATTTCATGTGCGATTTATGAGCTCACTTGTCCACACTGCACTGAAGGCTCAACAGCTTCTGGCCCAAACGGCATGACCCCCTGCTCCACCCTCCCTGTTCGCCCTCCCTGTCCACCTATTGGCGATCTCACCCCAAGTGACTTTTTTGTGCTTCCCCAGATTTAAAAAGTCTTCAAAAGGAAACATTTTGCTGATGTGGAAGAGGTGAGAAACCAAAAAGGGCAGAAGCACTGAAACGCTTCAAAATTGATAAGTTTGAAAGTTATTTTGAGCAGTAGAAAAACATCTGGATAGGCATATTGCATCAGAGGGTGCTCTGAAGGTGACTGAAATCTAAACACATAAGAATACATTTATTTTTTAATAAATAAATTCGAGGGGGTGGGTCCCTGCCTACCTTTTTGAGGAACCACCAAGTTGTTTTCACAGAAGCTGTATCATTTCCACTCTCATCAGCAATGTTTGAAGGCTCCAATTTCTCCAATCCTTTCCAACACTTATTTTACTTTTTTTTTAATTACAGCCATCCCAGCAGGTATGAAGTGGTGTATAGTGGTTTTGATATGCCTTTCCGTAATGATCAATGTTGTCCTGCATCTCTTCACAGGCTTTTTTGCTATTTGTATGTCTTCTTTGAAGAACTGGTTATTAAAGTCCTTGCCCATATTTCAACTGGGTTGTTCATCTTTCTGTTGTTGAGTTTTAGGAATTCATTATATTGTCTGAACAGAAACTTTTATCAGAGATATGATTTGCAAATATTTTCTCCCATTCTGTAGGTTGTCTTTTCACGTCCTTTACAATGTCCTTTAAAAAACAAAAGTGTAGCTTTGATGAGGTCCCATTTATTTACTTTTTGTTGTTGCTGTTCTTGCTTTTGGTGTAATATCTAAGAACCACTGCCAAGTGCAAGGTCATGACAATTGCCCCTATGTTTTCTTCTAAGAGTTTTATAGTTTTCGCTCATATTTAGGTTGTTGATCCATTTTGAGTTGATTATTGTATATGGTGGGAGGAGGAGGCACAACTTCATCCTTTATTAGGTGGAAATCCAATTATCCCAGCATCTCTGTTGAAGATAATATTCTTTCCCCAGTAAAGGGACTTGGCCCCTGGATAAAAATCAACTGACCATAGATGGGATTACTTCTGGACTCTCAATTCTATTCCTTCGGTCTATACATCATTTTTTACACTCTTGATGAGTCTTTGAATTGCTGAATTAACCAACCCTGATGGTCACATTCGTTTTCTATTGCTATTGCTTCTCGCCCTTTTGGCTAAGATCAAGTGTATTTCCTACTAGCTGCATTCTTTCATGGCAAATCTAGGGGAGAATCCATTTCCTGGCATTCCAGACTTTAAGGATCACTCATATTATTCGGTCCGTGCATTCCTTCCATCTTCAAAGCCAGCAATGATAGGTTGAGTCCTTTCCACACTAATCCCTCCTGACTTCCGAGCCAACATCACATCTTCTCCAGCTCTGACTCCTCCTCTGTCTCCCTCTTCTACTTGTTTGTTTTTTGAGTAGGAGTCTCACTGTGTCACCCAGGCCAGAGTGTAGTGGCACACTCACAGCCACTGTCACCTCTACCTGCTGGGCTCATGCGATTTTTCTACCTCAGCCTTTCAAGTAGCTGGGACCACAAGCACATGCCACCACAACCAGCTAATTTTTTTTTAATTGAGGCGACAGGGCAACCTGGCGTCTGAAGCCCACTGCAAGGGAGATCTGCAGTGGGTCTCTGACTCTCGCCCCGGGGGCTGGGGACCCCACCATGACAGCCTGCTCTGCAGACAGAGCTCGGCCGCTGCCATCGGAACGACTGGACAGTTCTGACTGCATTCCAAACGGTGCCGCCGCCCCTCCCCCCACCGCCACTGCCGTTGCCGGCGCCAGTGCCACCGCCACCGGCCTCTGGGAGGGGTAGCATATCGCACCACGTGGCCCAAGGAGATCCACAACGAACCGCTTCAGGGAAGATCTGCTGGGATCGCTGCCACCTCTCCTGCGTCCGAGACTGTCCTGCCCGCCTGGCGCGGGGCTCCTCGGAGGCAGGCAGCCATCTTGTTCCTGTCCGGCCCCACCCGCTCTGGGGCCAGCAGCTGAGGTAGCACCACCTGCTGGCGATCCAAGGTAACAACACCGAAACGGGCGAAACAAGCTTGATACAGACACAGACCAGGGGGCTGAACGGAGGGTGATCTGAGCTGTCCTTCACAGCAGATCGGGGCAATTGACTCTAACTGCAAACTAATGTACCAGCTTGAAAAGAAAACTAGAAATCAGACCTGAAAGGACACTGGACTTAAACGAAAGGTCTCGGTGTGCTTCAGTGATTCTATTAGTTTAATGACTTAATTCTATTCCTACTGTATCGTTCCCTTTTTTCTTGTTTCCTTTCCTTTTCTTCTCTTTTCTTCTCTCTGTAAGCCATATCTTTGTACAGAGGAACAGCACACTAACAAGGGGGTTGGTTAGCTTGTATATTAGCATCACTATATGTTTTATTTTTGTTAGTATGAGAGTTGGTTCGGCTGTAGCTGTGGTCTATTGTTTTTATCTGTTTCAGTCTAGGCCTCTCTCTCTATTTGTGGGCACACTCGTTTGTTTCCCCCCTTACTCCTCTATCTCTCCACTCCCCTCTTCAACCCACTATCTGCTCCATTCTCTCCCCTCTGCTAACCACATTTTATTTCAGGGAGTAAATCTATAGCCCCACTGCACGGACAGATTCCAGGACAGTGGGAAGTGGGTTCCACATTATCCACATGCCTGTCAGCGAATACCAGGACCTGCAGACAGATTTTGAATGACAGCTCTCCCCTTAAATACATCTCAAAACTGCAAAAAGGACCACCTCCAACCTACAGTGCAACTTCACACTTGAACAAAGTAAGAGGACATACATAAAGAATAGGAGATTGAACAAACAGAAGTAAAACCAATCCCTTTACCCCTGAATAAAAGAATTAAAGAAGACGGTGACGTGGAGGGAAGGAAAAAGTAGAGAGGGGGAAAAAACCACACAAATGAAGAAAAACCAAAAGAAGAATATAGGTCCTACACAGACCCCTGGGAAATCACACACTGAGAAAACAGATTCTGGAACACAGACAATGAAGAGTCCCCAGAATGACTGGTTACATGAAACAAACCCAGACATCAAGACATTACTGGAGAGAATTTAAAAAT
>NW_007260241.1:385737-387134 GCF_000164805.1 Carlito syrichta | reverse complement strand
ATTCTCTCTAGCATCTGTTGTTTTTTGAGTTATTGATGATGGCCATCCTGGCTGGAGTTAGGTGGTATCTCAGTGTAGTCTTAATTTGCATTTCTTTGATGATTGGAGAGGCCGAGCATTTTTTTATGTGTCTATTGGCTGCTCATATGTCTTCTTTTGAGAAGTGTCTATTCATATCTTTTGCCCACTTTTGTTTTTTGAGTTGGAGTCTCACTCTGTCACCCAGACTGGAGTGCAGTGGCCGCGCCTGGCCACTGCAGCCTTGACCTGCTGGACTCAACCGATACTTCTGCCTCAGCCTTCCAAGTAGCCGGAATTACAGGCATGCGCTATCACGCCCGGGTGATTTATTTATTTATTGAAGACACGAGGGCACGCTGCCTACGCGGGTCATTCACCAGGACTTCCCTCAGCTCCTTACGGATGAACCTATTCAAACCCAGGAGATTCAGAGAATCCCGGCGAGACAACAATTAACAAGACTAACTTCCGGACGCTAGATAATTCTCCTAAACGAAGTAGCTATGATAGGAAAAATCCTAAAGGCAGTAAGAGAAAGAGGCCAGACTACCTACCAGGGAAGATCGCTTAGAATAGGAGCCGATTTATCCACAGAAACCCTTCAGGCCAGAAGAGCCTAGAGCCCTATCTTCAAAGTTCTAAAAGAGAAACAATTTCAACCAAAAATAACCTACCCAGCCAAACTAAGCTTCATTAGTGAGGAAGAATTGAAATCTTTTCCAGACATCCAATCCCTAAGAACCTACGCTACCACCAGACCACCTCTACAAGAAACACTTAAGAAAGTACTGAACACAGAAGAAAAAGAAAAAAGAACAACAGCATTCTTCACAAGAGTACAGGCAAAAGATTAAAAACACACATGAACCAACTCCAAAACCCAAAGAAAGACAACAAATAAACAGGATCAACTCTGTAAGAACCTTATGACAGGGATCAACTCTTGCTTTTCAATTATTAGCCTAAATGTGAATGGACTAAATGCACCACTGAAAAGACACAGAATGGCAAAATGGATAAAATATCACCAGGCAACAATCTATTGTCTTCAAGAGACTCACCTCACTAGAAAGGACACCCACAGACTCAAAGTAAGAGTATGGGAAACAAACTTTCAGGCGAATGGAATACAAAAGAAAGGAGGAGTTGCGATCTTAATTTCAGACAAAATACCCTTCAAGCTATTAAAAATCAAAAAAGATACAGAAGGCCACTACATAATGATAATAAGGCTCAAGCCATCAACAAGAAATATCTATCCTAAACATATATGCACCCAACATAGGTGCGCCAACTTTCATAAAGCAACTTCTTGGAAAACTAAAGAAAGATATTGACTCTACCACTATCATAACTGGGGACTTTAATACCCCACG
>NW_007260241.1:383356-384662 GCF_000164805.1 Carlito syrichta | reverse complement strand
ACAGATGTCAAAACAAAAACCACATGATCATATCACTAGATGCAGAAGAAGCTTTTGATAAAATCCAGCACCCCTTCTTGATAAAAACCCTTGAACATCTAGGCATACAGCAGGAACATACCTCAAAATAGTAAAAGCCATCTACAAGAAACCCACAGCCATCATACTCCTAAATGGACAAAAATTGGAACCAATTCCCCTGAAAACTGGAACTAGACAGGATGCCCACTCTCTCCCCTCCTGTTCAACATAGTATTAGAAGTCCTGGCTAAAGCAATCAGAGAAGAGGAGGCAATCAGAGGTATTCAAATAGGAAAAGAGGAAGTCAGGTTATCCCTCTATGCAGATGATATGATGGTGTACCTTGAAAACCCAAGATAATCTGTCAAAGTCCTCCTTACATTGATAAAAGCCTTTGGCAAGTCTCAGGATACAAAATAAATGTACAAAAGACAATCGCATTTCTCTACACCAATAATAAACAAACAGAAACCCAAATAAAAAACACAGTTCCATTCACAATAGCCACAAAAAAAATGAAATACCTTGGCATCTTCCTAACCAGAGACGTGAAAGACCTTTACAATGAAAATTACAAAACACTGCTCAAAGAAATCAAAACTGACACGAACAAGTGGAAAAATATCCCATGCTCATGAATTGGAAGAATCAACATTGTGAAGATGTCCATCTTACCTAAGGCAATCTACAAATTCAATGCAATACCCATTAAATTACCAACAACATTCTTCTCAGACCTAGAAAAAACAACACAGGAATTCATATGGAAACACAAACGTCCAAGAATAGCCAGAACAATCCTCAGCAAAAAAAAACAAAGCAGGTGGTATCACAATACCAGATTTCAAACTTTACTATAAAGCTACAATCATCAAAACAGCTTGGTATTGGTACAGGAACAGGCATATAGATCAGAATTGAGATTCCAGAAGCAAAACCTCAATTTCTCAACCAACTCATCTTCGACAGAGCCCCACCACCTACCAATGGGGAGAGGAGAACCTATTCAGTAAATGATGCTGGGAAAACTGGCTGACCACATGCAGAAGATTGAAACAGGACCCCTATCTATCCCCATGCACAAAGGTTAACTCCAAATGGATCAGAGACCTAAATGTAAAACCTCAAACCATAAGAACCTTAGAAAAGGAAGGAAATACTCTCATGGAAATCGGGACTGGCATCCAATTCCTGTACAAACCCGAACCCACAGGACTTAGAGATAGACAATGGGACCTTATTAAACTGACAAGCTTCTGCAAGCCAAAGAAATCATCAAGAGAGC
>NW_007260241.1:371197-382808 GCF_000164805.1 Carlito syrichta | reverse complement strand
CCGTCAAAAGAGGACTGGATTTTAAAAATGTGGTACATATACACGATGGAATACTACGCAGCCATAAAAAAGAACAAAATCATGAATTTCGCTGCAACCTGGATGGAACTAGAGTCTATAATACTGAGTGACCTCTCACAGAAACAAAGATCCGAATATCACATGCTCTCACTCACATAATGGACCTTGAACATCCAATGCAATACTATAAGAAAATGACTGACGGGAAACTATGGGGGGGAGGAGGTTGGGATTAACAGTAGCAAATATCTGTCGGGGGATGGGAAAACACCTCTTATCAACAGGATGCCTGAATGAAACGTAACTGTACACCTAACCCTTAACTGTACCCCACAAAACCATAATAAAAAATACTGATTAATGAAAAAAAAAGAAATTAACAACTTAATCTTAAACCTCAAAGAATTAGAAAAACAAGAAGAGTCTAAACCTAGAGCAAGCAGAAGAAAAGAAATAACAAAGATCAGAACAGAACTTAATGACACTGAGACCAAAAATAGATATAAAAGATCAACAAATCAAAAAGTTAGTTTTCAAAAGGATAAACAAAATTGACAGACTGCTAGCTAGACTAACCAAGAAAAAAGAGAAAACACAAACAAATTCAATAAAAAATGACAGATGGGACATAACAACTGATGCCACAGAAATAAAAACCATCAAAATCTACTATGAACACCTCTGTGGCAGCAAACTAGAAAACTTAGAGGAAATGGATAAATTCCTGGAACATACAACTCCCCAAGACTGGACCAAGATGAAAGAGATACTCTGAACAGACAAATAATGAGCGATGAAATTAAATCAGTTATAGGAGAGTTTGTACCCATCCTACTGAAACTGTTCCAGAAAATTGAGAAGGGACTCCTTTGTAATTTATTCTATGAAACTACTGATACCAAAACCAAACAAGAATACAACAAAAAAAGAAAACTATAGGCCTATTTCCCTGATGAATACAGATGCTAAAATTTTTTTTTTTCGTTGGAGTCTCACTCTGTCACCCAGCCCGCTCCCAGCCACCGCAGCCTTGACCTGCTGGGCTCCGGCAATCCTTCCGCCTCAGCCTTCCAAGTAGCTGGAACTACAGGCGCGTTACCACGCCCAGCTCATTTTGATTTATTGTAGAGATGAGGTCTCACCAAGTTGCCCAGGTGGGTCTCGAACCCGCAGGCTCAGGCAATCCACTCTCCTCAGCCTCTCAAAGGTGCGGGATTACAGGCTGAGCCACCAAGCCCAGCTGATGCTAAAATTCTTAACAAAACACTAGCAAACTGAATTCAACAGCATATCAAAAAATTATTCATCACAACCACGTGGGTTTTATTCCAGGGATGCAAGGATGGTTCAACATCCACAAATCAATAAACATGATACACCACATAAACAAGCAAAAATAAAAACCATATGATCATCTCAATAGATGCAGAAAAGGCATTCAGCAAAATTCAACATTCTGTCATAATAAAAGCACTCAACAAACTGGGCATTGAAGGAATATATCTCAAAATAATAAGAGCCAAATATGACAAAACTATAGTCAATATCATACCTAACTGGGAAAAGTTAAAAGCATTCCCTCAGAACAGGAACAAGACAAAGATGTCTAGTCTCATCACTCTTATTCAACAGTGTACTAGAAGTCCTGGAAAGAGCAATCTGACAAGAGAAAGAAGTAAAAGGTATCCGACTTGGCAAGGAGGAAGTCAAACCTCCCTGTTCATGGATGACATAACTGTATACCTAGACAACCAGAGAGACTCCTCCAAGAAGCTTCTAGACCTGATAAATATTTCAGTGAAGTCTCAGGATGCAAAACAAATGTACAAAAATTGGTAGTATTCCTATACATGAATAACACTTAAGCTGAGAACTAAATCAAGAGATCAATCACATTTACACTATCCCTCCCATTCCCAACCCCCCCCCCAAAAAAACCTAGGAATACACCTAATTAAAGAAGTGAAAGATCTTTACAAGGAGGACTACAGAACACTGATGAAAGAAATTGTAGACAACATAAACCAATGGAAAAATACCCCATGTTCATAGATTGGAAGAAGAATCAATATTGTTAAAATGAATATACTGCCCAAAGCAATATACAGATTCAATGCAATCCCAGTCAAAATACCAACTTCATTCTTCACAGAACTAGAAAAAAAATACTAAAGTATATATGGAATAAAAAAAATTTTTAAAGCCTGAACAGCAAAAGCAATTCTAAGCAAAAAGAACAACTATGGAAGCATCACACACCTGGCTTCATATTATACTATAAGGCTACAGTAACTAAAACAGCATGGATAATTATACAAGAATAGACGGATTAACCAAAGGAACAGAAAAGAAACCAGAAATAAAATCATATTCCTACAGCCAACTGGTCTTCGGAAAAGTCAACCTAAATAAACAATGGGGAAAGGACACCCTACTCAATATATAATGCTGGGAAAACTGGCTAGCCATATGCAGAAGAATGAAACTGGATCCCTCTTACCATACATAAAAATTAACTCAAAATGGAGGCTTAATATAAGACCTGAAACTACAAATATCCTAAAATAAAACCTAGGGAACACTCTGTTGGACATTGGCCTAGACAAAGATTTTATGAAAAGACCCCCAAAGCAACAGCAACAAAAACTGAAATAGACAAATGGAACTTAATTAAACTAAAAAGCTTCTGTGCAACAAAAGAAATAATTAACAGAGTGAACAGAAAACCTACTGAATGGAAGAAAATATTTACAAATTACACTTTAAAGAGCTAATATCCAGAATCTACAAGCAACTCAAATAATTCAACGTGAAAAAAACAAATAACCACATCAAAAAATGGGCAAAGGACATGAATACACACTTCTAAAAGAAGACACACAGCAGTCAACATATGAAAAAATGCTCAACATCACTAATCATCGGTGAAATGCAAATTAAAACCACAATGAGATATCACTTTACACAAGTCAGAATGGTCATCATTGGAAAGTCAAAGAACAACAAATGTTGGTGCAATTGCAAAGAAAAGGGAACTCTCCTCTGCTATTGGTAAGACTGGACACTATTTCAATCTCTATGGAAAACAGTCTGGAGATTTCTCAAACAACTAAAAATTGAATCACCAGTTGACCCAAATGAATAGGGCTGGAGATCGTCATCCTAAGCGAACTGATTCAGAAGCAGAAAACCAAACACTGCATGCTTTCACACATATATGGGAGTAAATGGTCGCAAAGATAGAAATAATAGACATCAATAAGGAGGGAGGTAAAGGGGGACTATAGTTCAAAAGCTACCTATGGGGTACAACGTTCAACATCAGGGGAATGGGCCTCCTGAGACCCAATCTCCACCACCACACAATATGTTGTGTAACCAACATGCATGTGAACCCCTGAAATTTAAATTAATAAATAAGACAAGAAAAAGTCATAATGCATGAAGAACTTTACATAATGTCTGAAAGCGTCTTAGTGTGAATATAAATAAGAAAAATAAGAATCAGAAAGGTTAAAACCCCAAAGTCAGACAGATAAATATAAAAATACGAGACTAAGCTAGATATAGGACACAGACTTCTACCACTGCAAGATTTACTTATTTGTGTTTGATTTGTCATGAAACTAGAGTGAAACAAACAGCTTTTTCCCACCATTTGTTCTTGTACCCCAAAAGCAGAGGGAATCTTTGTTTTTAAGACTTGTTATTTAGGTATTTATGTATTTATTTGTTTTTGAGTAATGGTCTCACTCTGTTGCCCAAGTGGGAGTGCAGTGGCATGATCATGGCTTACCACAGCCTTGACCTCCTGGGCTCAGACAGCCCTCTTGCCTCCACCTCCCAAAGTGCTGGGATTACAGGCATGAGTCACCACACCTGACCATTCTTCTATTTTCATTTATTCACACAACAAATCTATGACTAGGAACTTACGAACAAAAGTCATGTACTTTAATTACAAGGAGTAGAAAGAACCAAGAGAGTGCTAAGGAAATTCAGGGGAGAGTGTCATACCATTCTTTCTTTGCAGGCGAGAACAGTCTCCTCTTTCTTTCCCCAGTCCTACCCCACATAGCAGTTTCTTTGTAAACACAAATACACAAGACATACGTTCCTTTTTCTCCTAAGTGTTAAGCATTCTTGCTCACGTTTCTAACTCCAATTTCTCAAAACAAAAATGCATAGATAATCTTTGGGGGTGTAAACCAGCGTACTTTCTATTCATCTCATCTGGTCCGCACACTCCTAAGTGGTGCCTCTGGGTACACCATGAAAAGAACTTTAATTAAGAGCAAACATACTTGGGTTTTACTTATCTTGGGTCCAATAATCAGACTAAAGAGTTCATGGAGTGGGGAAAAGCAGACACTTTTTTCCCCAAAGCTTTTGTCAACTTCTGCAGTTATTTTATAAAGCCACATATATTGTGTGAGATTATTTACAACCTCTAGAGAGAACTAATATGCAGCATTAGTGTACATGGATATCGTCATGTGTTAAAAGAAACACACTTGTGGTGGGCTTATAACTAAGGAATTTTGAGGTTGAATTTCAGAGCTTATTGGGGTAAGGGAGTGATTCATAGGGATGTTGATATTTTAAGCATTTTCTACTCAACAGAGGAATTCAGGGATTATCCTAGGAGAAAAGAAGGAAAAAGCTACATGTCTCAACTTTTATTTTTAACGAGGGTAGGTTTGGAGCAGGTCAGGAATTGGATGGTCCATTTGCCAAGTCTCTGTTTTACATATGCATCGAGTTTCTGTTTTATTTTTGCCATCTTATTACTTTCAAAAAAATGTTGCCAAGAGTCACTCCTGTCGTGTTGTTCAGCCAGCAGTCCAAATACAAAGCTGTTCACTGTTGGAAGAACTAGTTCAGAGTCACAGATGCGATGTGAGTGTTGGAAACATTCCCATTTGGAAGCCTCTGTGCTTCACACTGAATAAAACGGTGTGATATTTACCACTGCTTAATCCCGAAGCTCCTCCTCCTGCTATTTTTGGTAACTTCAATGTATTTTTTTGACTACATCTGGACTGCAAATATAAAAAGTGCATTGGTTATAAGCAAGGCTGTGACAATAAGACACAATCCTTGCCTTCACTGCTTTCACTCAAAGGCCTGGAACTTGGGCTGACGATTTTGTTTCAAAAGGCAAAGCCTCTAGGCAGACCTAAGACTCACCCGCACTGGAAAATCGGAAACTGTAGTATCTGCTATAAAGAAGTCAATATTTAAGGCTGTCGTCTTCATGTGCCCTTTAGCACAGACAACCAGTGAACATACACACTCAGCGAATGCCAGCTGGAGGAAGGTGGCGTGTTACCTCTAACCTGCTCTTCCACTCTCAACCTGTGTTACTTTGGCCAACTTAATTTCTCAGTTTCTTTCTCTTTACACTGAAATGATAAATTGCCTGTCTCATAGATGTGTGATAATTAGATGTGACAATACATCTAAAGTGCTTATCACAGTGCCTGATACACTGTAAATGATCTCTACATTTGGACATTATTTCTGATTCACTTCTTCTTGAGTGCTTGTAAAAATAGCACATTTCAGCAAATCTTTTCTAAAATAAATTTATTCATTTTCCTATAAGAGCAAAGATTTGTATGAGACCCTTCATAAATAAGTAGAGAAATATAGAGTCCTGAAGTACATAGGATACAGCCCTGGCCTGATTGGATCAACTTAGATCTTCCATTCTGGGCACTCCTGTCTTAGTAGGCATGGTTGATTCCATCCTATTGAGAAGCCTACAGGCTCTCTGAGCTTCCAGTTGCACATGCTCCTGGAACAGGCGAGACATGAAAAGGGTAAGCAACTCTTGCCTCGCCCTCTTCAGGCTCTGCCCCCCACTAGGCTGAGCTCCTGAACCAGTTCCTTTGGCTCCATATTCAACAGCTCTCTGGATCCCAACGTTCATGAACTCACATCTCCTTCTGCTGTTGCAAGGCTTTTGGCCTCTGGTTCTCTTGGGATCCAGAGTTATTCTGTCTCATAGACATGGCTTGTGTTCCTATATCCAGTTAACTCTGAATAAAGAATTATAGGCACGCACACAGGAAAACTATCAGTAACGCAAGTACACAGAAGACAAACCTATTCAAAAGGCCAGATACACGCAGTCAAAGCAATTGGAGAGAAGTCACCATAAAGACATGGGGGAACAGACCTTTCAGCTCCAATGGGGTTTCTGGTTATTCATGTGTTCAATGAAGAATATGGTATTCTGAAAGCCAAAATATCTGCTTTGTGATAGGCTGATGTATGAGAATCAATTTGGAAATATTTAAGTCCTAATAACAAAGGCACTCAGCTCATTAATTCTTCTTCTTTTTTTTTTTTTTTTGGCAAACATGTGGAGAAGTAGGAGCAATGGCTGGTATTTGTTGAACATGACCTACGTCAGACAATTCTAAGTCCTGGAAGACAATCATCATAATAGTGAGAGAACAGCTCTACACTACTGTAGAGAAAGATCACTCTTTACAGAGTACACCGAGGCACAGACATATCAAACAATTTGCCCAAGGTCATATGGCTAGCAAGTAACAAAACCAAGTACTTTCCACGTACAAGGCACTTTACCATAGGGTGAGGACACAAAAGTAATAAGATTCGTCTCTACCTTCACAGAGTTTACATTCAAGCAAAAAAGCCAGCAAAAAAGAATAAACAAGAGAATTTCAGATAAGTACAATAAAAGGAATAGAAATGAGACAAAGAATGCTGGGGAAGCTACTTCCAGGAAGGTGGTTGTTAGGGGCTGAACCGAGTGTCCCCAAATCCTTACACTTGAAATCAAACCACAGTATTCTAATAAGAGGCCATTGAAGCCGGGCTCAGTGGCTCAACCTGTAATCCCGCGCCTTTGGGAGGCTGAGGAAAGTAGATTGCCTGAGCCCGTGGGTTTGAGACCCGCCTGGGCAGCAAGACCTCATCCATCTCTACAATAAATCAAAAAATCAGCCGGGCGTGGTAGTGCATGCCTGTAATTCCGGTTATTTAGAAGGCTGAGGCGGAAGGATCGCTGGAGCCCAGCAGGCGAGGCTGCGGTGGCTGGGAGCCGCCACTGCACTCCAGTCTGGGTGACCGAGTGAGACTCCAACTCAAAAAAAATAAAGAGGCCATTGAAGAGGTATCTAAGGTAAGATGAAGTCGCGTGAGTCGGGCACGGATCCAATACGCTGATGCCCTCATAAAAAGAGGCGACCAGAACACAGACACAAGGAGAACTAGGCCTGCCACCACCTCAATCACACACTTCCAGCCTCGATAACTAAGAAAATCAGTGTCTGTTGCCAAAGACACCCAGACTGCGGTACTTTGTTGCAGGAGCCCTAGTAAACCAATGGTGAAAGGAGGCCTCTCTCTAAAGTGAGAACATTTAAAACGAGGACCCGCAGCATCCAGAGAGTGGAAGAGATTTAAAAAGCAACAGCAGAGAGTCCTTGAGGCGAGAAGGAAAGGCTTCAAGCATTCTTCTAGTTTCAGAAGTAATCTTAGTCCCTTCATGGACAAACGCTTTGCAATTTGGAAGGTGTCATACAGCATCTGTCTCAATTAACCATCATAACAACCATACGAGGATGTTACAAATAGCTTCATTCTACAGCTAGAACAAAGGCACCAGACACAAGAACCAGAACTTGATCCAGTTTGCCTATTGCCAAAGCTAATATTCTTTTCATTATACCAAACTTTCCTCCTAACCAAGAACATTCTAATTTTGTATAAAGAGCTCTAGGAATCTTATGATATGTTATCCTAAGAATCTTATAATGAAAATCTTATTTCATTATTTTTAATGAAAATCATTATTTTATTAAATTGAATCTTGTATCTTAAGGAATCTGATGGCCATGTCTATACAGGGAAAGGCCTATTAAGAATTGAGAAATTATAAATGATTATATTTGATTATATGATTATATTTTCTCCTACCCAAGTCTTTCACCTATCCAAGTCTTCTGGATAGTTTCCATTGTTATCTCTTCATAAGCTTTATGCCCTTACCCCCACACCCTCCTCTCCTTGTCCTTAGTAATGAGGTGTTATGAGTTTTATTGGATTTTTCATTTGTTTTTGTGAATAAAATATTTTAATTGCTGTAATTCCCCTTTAATTTTAATTGGATAGACCCTTCCATAACCCAGAAACCCATAAATTCTCTTCAAAATGGCTTTGGGTTTAACTACAACCTTGGCAAAATGGAACCTCAACAACCACTTACAGTGCTTGCCAGCAGGGCATGGGGAAGCAGGGTAGGCAACGGACATCTCCACATAACACATGTGTTCTAAGTACAAAATTACAATAATTAGAGATGGCAAAGGCTAAGCAGTTTATCTCCAGGAAGGTCAAGGAAAGAGTATAAAAATGTTTAGTCTAGACCCAGTCCCATTCTCTTAATGCCACATAAAGTGAGCAAACCATGTATGTCTTTTCTAGCAGACAATTACATGATCTAATCAAATACAGTTTTAGCACATTTGTACACTGTCATGACCCATAACTCCATCATACTTCACAATTAGTTGTTCCCCTGAAGTATTTGGGAATTTGAAGGAATAAACAAAACACTGTATCTATTAAGTGATTCAACAAATATTATTGAGAGTCTATTATGGAGGAAACACACTATTAGCACTGTGAAGTTCATAAAAATAGTTAAGAATAAGGCCAGCCCTTGAAATGAAGGTAAAACTCTAACAGAAAGGTGTCATCTATAGTCATACCTATAATTCAAGGCAGAATTTGGCAAGTTGTGGAGAAAGGGTTGAGAAGTGAAAGGGAGAACTCACACTTAATTGTGATCATTAGAGAGTTTTTTATGGAAGAGAAACTCTCTTAAACTGGACCATGAAAGGTGATTAGGATTTCAGCTGATAGGATTGCAACTGATAGATGACCAAGGGCTTACTTTCAGAAACAGGAAAAAAGATGAGCAAAAACAAGAAAAAGTGAAGAATTTTCTGGGGACAGTTTGATGCGAGTGTACAGGTCAGGCTGGGAAGCAACTAACTCTTAACTTTAGAAATAAAACAGAGCCAGCGGAGGTGTTTAAAAGGAAGACAGTATAGCAACGAATGCCCACCATATGCCCACCGGGCACCAAGCTTGGCCTGTCAATTGCGAGTTTATCTTTGAATCCCCACAATCCAAATACAACACGCTCGGATGGGCAAACTGAGGCCCCGGAAGGGCAGATACAGAACCTGCAAGGGTCCGACACGGTCAGAGTCGGACTTCAGGAGACGAGATTAAGGACACGTAAGAACCCTCATTTACTTCCAGAACCAAGGAAGTGCAGAAAAGATGCCTAAGGACCAGGATAATGACATGCTGAGTGTGAAGTGAGTAACTGGAGCTAAGTGCAGATTTCCCAACAGTGCTTTTAAAGGTGAGAATGAAACTGGCAAGAGAGGTCACTGCCAGATGTAAATTTTAAAGTCACACCTACAGAGGTGATCGTTTACGTCAAGGGAAATGCCAGACGGCAGACGAACAAATCAAGAGAAGACAGGGGAGATACCACCATTCAGGCAAGAGGGAGAAAACAGTTGAGAAGAGAAAGTGGAAGCAAGAAGTACGGAAGCGAAGAAGAGCAACAGTCTCAGATCCACCCATGAAACTGAGGATGAAGATAAAGGAAATGAAGGAATATGAGAGAGGGACGAGAGCCTCAGAAAAGTCCCAAGGTGTTGTGGGAACGCCGATCCAAAGCAGCATGAAGCCCACCTGATATTAAAGCCAGGGTCTGTGGTGGAACGAGAGAGAGGGGCATCATGGCTGCCTCCAGGAACACTGACAGCCTCTGACCCTAACGAAACAGGGAGAGAAGACAGCTAGCCAAGGGGAAGGGAATAAGTAGGGACCCATCATGGAGCTTCGGCTGAGGACAGGCAAGTGAGTTCTGCTTTCCCCATTGCCTCTGACAATCCTAATTGTGGCTGAGATGACTTAAAAAACAACAAAGACCGATAGTATTCAAAATTTTTAAATGGAAAATAAATATCCAAACCCACTGTATTTCCCTAGGAAAAAATAGGTACCTCACTCAAGGCTACAGAAATAAAAAATGTGCAACAACATTCAACTTGGCCACATTTCCCCCATAATTAGCAAGCTATGAACCAAATTCTGACTTATATAAGTCCCACTGGCCTTCCCATTGCTGTTTGTGGAAGGCAGCTTGACCAACTAAGAAGCGATCCAAAATAATATATAAAATCTCTGCTTTATCATTCATTAGCAGCATGACGTGAGGAAGTTCTGCTTCCATTCTGTTTTCTTGGAAATAGGATTATTACGAAAGTTCAGTGAGATGGTATATGTAAACCAACAAATATTTATTCCAACACTATTTACTATGTACTTTTAATACACCAAAGACTGTGTAAGGAACTGGGATTAAAAAGATGAGTAAGACAAAAATATACTCAAGGAACTACCGTTTGGTAGAGGGGACAGGCAAATTAATAAATACAGTAACAATTGAAGCATGAAGAAGATGCAGATGGAACATGAATGGAAGGACAGTAACTGTTTTAAAAGGTAATCAGAAAAAACTTTCTGTAGAAAGTTACATCGACATTTGTAAGTGCTTAATAGATGTTTCCTCCTCCTCACACATATTTCTAGATAGGACTTTGAAAACCTAAAGGCCACTATTTTCAAAAGGTTATTTCAGGCAGGTGGGGAGGGTACTACTCAAAATTGATTATGGATTATGATCTCCATGTACTTTTCCCCCTCTTTATTCTCTTCTAGAATTCCAGAATTTAGAGCTGGAAAGGGCCATAGAGATCCTCATCCAAATTTGATAGGTGAGAAAAATCAAAGTCCAGAGAGTGTCAGTAACATACTTTCCATGATCACACTGCTGGCAAAGCTGGGCCAAAACTAGGTCCTTTTTATAAACCCAGAACCGAGACCCAGAAGAAACCCTCTAGAAAGGCGTTTGGCACAGAATGATAACTGTCTTCAGAGATAACACTATTCTGCTCCATCCATGGGCAGGGCAGGCCTTTCTTTTACTATAATCTTGCTATAGTTCGCTCACAATAACATATCATCTACTCTGAACTCTTTCTTTCCTCTGTCACTTGTCCTTCCATTTCCTGAAAAGTTAAGTTAAATAACACTAATAGAAAATACTAAATTATCAACCTTTGTTAATACTAATGCCTATTGTCTCCAGATTATTTTGCATTGTTTATATACCCTAAACATGTTCCAGGCAGTTTAGCCAACTGCATAAATAATGCTTTGCCCTGTAACTGACATAACACAAGGACAATGAAGGCATTTTCCATGCAATGTTTGTACATCTCTAAACTACAGAAACTCAGATTTTGAAGCCTGACCCATGATGAAAGAAAACCATTTCTGTCAACCACGTGATCTCAAAGATACCTCTCTCACTAAAACCCAGTCCTCTTTGATGGTCATATTGGCTTAATGAAAACATAACCATGGTACTTTTCAGGAATTATTATGAGCCAAGAATGTTTTACCTTGTCTTTTTTTTTTTTTGAGTTGGAGTCTCACTCTGTCGCCCAGACTGGAGTGCAGT
>NW_007260241.1:339609-371177 GCF_000164805.1 Carlito syrichta | reverse complement strand
ATGAGGTCTCGCTGCCCAGGCGGGTCTCGAACCCGCAGGCTCAGGCAATCTACTCACCTCAGCCTCCCAAAGGCACGGGATGACAGGCTGAGCTACTGAGCCCGGCTACCTTGTCCTTAAACATCCCTTTTTAAATATGCAAAATCTTTTTCTTAAAATCTTACTACTCCCATCATTTCTCTAAGCATAGCCTTCAATGATCCTAGGAAAAAGTCTGCCTTGGTTTTGCAGAGAGGACTGAGAAAATTAGGCAAAAGAACTCTATAATTTTAATTTAGTTAAGACTAAATTAAGTGCGTGCTTTTTTTGCTTGTTTGAATGGCTGAGGGTTTTTGTTTGTGTTTATCTTGGCCTACACTGATTTTAGTTGTCTGCAAAGTCAAAATTTACTAGATATTGCTAATTCTACAATCCACTCTATGCTAGCAATACTTAACTAAAAACATACACATCATTCTTCTGATTTTGCGTGAAATACTGTTTAATGGACAGTGTAGATTCATGACTGAAAAAAAGAAAGAAAAACATGGGCTCAAATTGGTCAGCAGCTCTTCTTTCGTCTTTCCATGAGGGAGGCCTGAAACCCCAGCATCCACTTTTTACTTATCTCAAGAGTTACTTAGAACAACTGTGACAAATTCCCCATAACAAAAAATATACAAATTTTTCTATTTCCAATAGGAATACAAAAGGCCAGAAAATACTTTTGTTCTTCTCTTGCACATTTGTAAATGCTCTTTCACAAGTGCACGGGCCAAACAGCAATCAAGGGCTGTGACGAGGTGCCCTGGAGTATTTTATGGGGAATGGTAGCTGCTGTCCACATCCTATTGTCACCAGCCATCTCGCCAGTTTGCTATTCAATTATCCATAAAAATAATTAATTAAGAAAAAAATAATGTGGTGTTCAATTGCTCAAAATCAAAGCCACATTCTCAAGAAAGATGAAAGACGGCTAAGAGAACAACACGCAAATATACTCTGTTAGTGCCAAGAAAAAAGAAGGCCTACTTCCTCAAAACAAACAGGACAGACAGTCCACTATACCGACACTGCCTAATTCAAGGCTGGCTGAACTTTTTGGTTCTTTTTTCTACTCCCATCCCACTTCTGGAAAAGGATCTATTCATAGTGGAGGATAAAGGTTACTGAATAAGACTATTATAGAAAGTATATAATTTACAGTCATTATATCCTACATCTATATAATTTCTATAACTGTTTAGTATAAATAATAGAAAACACTTCAGTATGTTGGCTCTGTGTGTTTCCCCATTATGCCATCTGTAAGTTACAATCATTCGTTTTTAGCCTAAACTTTTCTTTGTATATAGCATTAAAAGCCACAGTCAAGTTAGATCAAGTTGGGATGTACTTTATGCAAGGGTCATCTAGAAGCTTACGTAGACAAAAACAAGCCTTCCTCAGGAGCTAACCCATGTAATTATCTCTTTTGCAGCTTCCATACTTGTTACTGGCAGGCTATTTCTTATTTTAAAATTCTTGCTAGACATCTCTTGTTTAGAGATTAAAAAAGAAAAAGAAAATTTAACGGATGTTTTGTTCTGCCACTGTGTCTTCAATACTCCCGTTTTCAAAAAGAGATCTACAGCAAAGTTGAAGTATTCCACACAATCTAGCAATGCAGACTGTGATCTGCCACAGCGAGCAAGCTTATTGCACGGTGAGTTCTTCACTAGCCAAGCTAAAGATGTGTTGGAAGGACAGGCCAATTTTTAAAAGCCTGCTACTAATGGATATGTTTATCAGGCATATTCTGAATGAAGCTTCACTCACGGAGCATGACCTGGCTAGTTAGACTTTAATATAATGCAAGGAGAGCTGTATCTGCAGCTAAAATCATTAGGTTTGAGCACTCCTGCACCGATGTGCTATGTAACCTAAAGTCAGTCCCTTAACTTCTTTGTACCATGATTTCCTGATTCTCTGTTCTTCTCATTACCAAATAACAGTAATTTGCAAATAAGATAAAGTAGGTGGAAAGTGTTAGGAAAATTGGGAAGCTCCATATAAACACAGATAATGACTTTTTGTAGTTATCCAGGCATTTCAAAAACAGGATTCTTGGCTTGTGTTGTAGCTGTTGCCTGTATAAACATTTATAAACAATTCAGTAATTTGCTCAATTTGGGGTTGGGGGCTAGAATCATATGAATGAATTGCTGACCTTGCCTCCTCTGAGACCACTCTATACAACACAAAACAGGGTAGAGCATTTGTACATGGCAATCGCAAATGGTCAGACTCAAGCTAGGCTGGAAAATCTGACTGTCAATCAACGATCTCTCTAAAATCTTAAGTTTCTTCACCATTGCTTCAAATTTCTCATTGGTTTAGGTAACCCAGCAACCACTGGTCTTGTGACTCTCACCCTGATTCCTTCATTGTCAAAAAGCTTGGGGATCATCTCCCAACTAAACTGTAGTCATAACCACAGCAACAAACCCCCCTGAAAACCAGAGTTTATAAAAGTGGAGCAATTTCTCAGAACAAGAGAACTAGCTAGAGATTTTGCCTCCTTTTCTTCCTGCTCCTAACAGTATGCACTAGCCAATTTTTAAAAAGTTGTCCCCGGTCATACTTCAATATCCAACCTATCAAGCAGAGACAACACCTGTGATGGCTTTAGAAGTACAATAGGAAGGAAAATTAAAAGATTGCCACTGGTCAGAATTTCTATTAAAAGCAGGAAATATTTTGATATACCTGAAAGTACTTTACTGCTTTTTGCTGCAGAATAAACCACAGTAATATCCCAACAGAGTAAGAGATGTATGTAAAATTATTGGTAGAGTTCAATGGCTCCTCCATATATGATTAAAATCCCAGGACAAGTATGGTGTCTCAAGTCCAGTGTAATATTAATGCTTTATTCCCAGTTCTAAGACCAAAAAAATGCTAGAAGTAAGCTAACTAGCTTTCATACAAAGCTAAAAAGAGACTGCAATCTCTTGTAGGACAAGAACAAAATTTTCTACTTCTTTTGTGTACCTTTTAATACCTAATCTGAAGATATATTAGAAATTTACTCAATGGTTATTGTTTGAACCAAGGATACCATAAGCAGCAAGATTTCAAAAACTGGAAGTTGCATATTTTAATTAAGGTCACCAGAAATAGACTATTCTGATTAATCAGTTACCTGAATAAAAAGGTCTGTCTCCCATATGGTTAACATCATTTGTCAAATTATTAGACAATATAATTTTCCAGAACTAAAATGGGTTGTTTTCAATATTTCAGTAAACCAATCAAGATGTATGGAGTCCTAAAATTAAAATACTTACTATTTGCCAAATACTATGTTAAGCCCTTTCTATGTATTAACTAACTTAAACCTTTTGACAACCTGTGAAGAAGATATTATTTTCCTCATTTTACAGATGAGAAAATTAGTCACACTGCTTGTAGATGTTGAAACCAGAACTCAAAGCACATACAGTACTTTAAAAAAATTTTTTTTTAAATTTTACATATGTGGGGTACAATTCAGGATTAGGTATACAAGTGGTCATCGTACAGGAAAGTTTGAGCCTCCCTTTGGTCCCTTCACCTGGTTTGAGATCAGATTCCCTTGTTGATGTTCTACCAACCCTCCACTCCCTCCCCTCCCCCCTAAACTCCTCCACCCCCTCGACTGGCAGTTTTCAGCTACTGCCAATCCCTTCCTTATAGTATTATTGTAAATGTTCAGGGTCCGCTTATGAGTGAGAACATGTGGTACTCAGTTCTTTTGTTTCTGTAATAATTCACTGAGTATGATAGACTCTAAACCCATCCAAGTTGCTGTAAAGTCCATAATTTTGTACTTTTTATGACTACGTAATATTCCATCATGTATATGTACTTTTTTTTTCCAGTCCAGTTTTGACGGGCGGTATGATTGGCTCCACATTTTTGCAATTGTAAGCAAATAGTGCTGCAATAAACGTGGGTGTGCAGGTATCTTTTTTTGTAAAATGATGCAAGTTCCTCCTGGTATATTCCCAGAAGGGGATTGCTAGGTTGGATGGAGGATCAATTTCTAATTCTTTCAGGAATTGCCACATTGTTTTCCAGAACTAAAATGGGTTGTTTTCAATGTTTCAGTAAACCAATCAAGAGTGTAGAAGTGTTCCCTTTTCTCAGCATCCTCACTAGCATCTGTTGTGTTTTGTTAATGATGGCCATTCTTACTGGAGTTAGGTGGTATCTCAATACGGTTTTGATTTGCATTTCTCTGATGATGAGTGAGGCTGAGCACTTTTTCAGGTGTCTGTTTGGCTGCCTGTATAGTACTCTTAACCATTATACCACACCACCACCCTCGCCTCTTTGGGGGCCATGGTTCTGCATTCCAATTATTATGGCTTAAAATGCACAGCAAATAAACCCCTGTCATCAACAGAACACTTCCAAAGTCCATGCCCCCAGGGTTCAAAGGTGAGTAGAACACCCAGGGAAAAAAGTAATCTCTGGTTAAATCTGGCTAAAAGAGGCAAAGGCTGAAACACATGAGGCAGAAAACGTCGATCCAATAACCTGCCTATCTGTACACAGCAGCCAATCCTCCAGCAGGCTCAGCTATCTGCAATGCTGATGGGAGGCAGCTGGGCAAGGTGGCTTCCGGGTAGCACATTTCTGTTGTCTCCCTTTTATGGAGGGTAGTGTAAACTGCCCCATGCTCAAAGGGCAGCAGCCCTTCTCATAGCTTTTCTAGCCCTGCCAGGCCAACTGGCTGGGGACACACGACTGAGGGAACAAGCTAGGCAACTCGAGCACAGGCTTCAGAGCTGAGTTTGCTGCTTGCAAAGATGCACACCCCCAGACTTCCACAACAGATGTGCCAGCACACGGCGGGCCATCCACATGCTTTCCTCTGCTCTGTGTGGTAGTCAGGCAGAAGAGCGTGGCTGTCCACAACCGTGGAATGCCCTGCAACCCAGATCGAAAGAAACCTGTCAGAACACTGATTTCACTCGTTGGTCCTTTTCCACGAGTTATTTAGGAGCTTCTTAGGTGAACCCCAACAGATGTCCTAAAGAAAATGTTATTAGTACCTTCATCCACAGTCAACTGAAAGTGACATTAATCTTTATAGAAGGAATGTTATTTTTCCTACAAGTGAAAAGAAAAATCAAGAGCACGCAAAGAAGAAAAAATTCAGTTCAGAATGCTACTGTTTAAAATATTAAATACCATCACATAACATCAATGCACTCATTAAGGAAGAAAATATATTTTTGTTTAAATCATTCCAATCTATGCGTATTACATAATTAACTATAAAATGTACATGCATATGTTTTGCTTTCTTGAGCTGGCAAATAGGCTTCAAGTCACAGTTTCTCTGAGCTATGCAAATTAGCTTTATTTCCTTAAAATGAATATAAAGAATATCATATGAACACAAACATTTGTATATGACTATTAAAGTGCAACCTTTTTACCTCAAAGCTTAGATAGAGTTGCATTTAATACTTAATTACAAGTTGAAAAATTTGCTATTTGGCACCACTAAGAAAAAAATAATTTTCTTAGGAGAGATGAACTACTTTTTAAAATAACAATTATATGACATAGTCAAGTAAAATATACTTGCCTTGATTTTTTAAAAATGCCTATAGGCATTCCCTTTAAATTCTCTATAAAACATTTCTCAATCATTTATGTAGTATATTAACTATTATAGGAAAGGCATATAATTGGCATTTTAGTTCTTTCATCCAAAAATTATTATAAGAAACTCTGCCTAATACAAATACAGTTGACCCTTGAAAAGTGTGAGGGTTAGAAAAGCTGACACTCCATGAAGTAAAAAATACATATATAACTTAGACATCCCCAAGATTTAACTATTAATAGCCTACTGTGGACAGGAAGCCTTACCGATAGCATACACAGTCAACACATATTTTGTGCACTGTATGGATTATACACAGTATTCTTACAACAAAGTAAGCAAAAAGAAAATGTTATTTTAAAAGTAATACAAAATAGAAAATACATTTACTCTTCATTAAAGAAAGTTGATCATGACCAAGGTCTTCATCCTTATCACCTTCACATCAAGGAGGAGGAGGAAGATGGACGATTGCTCTTGCAGCGTCCGGAATGCCAGGGGTGGAACAGTGGGGAGTTGGAAGGGGAGGCAGGAGGCATAGGCACCCAGCGTAACTTTTACAGAAAGAGCCTGTGTGTAGGTGGACCTGCACACTTTAAACCCGTGTCGTCCCAGAGTCAACAGTACTCGGCGACAATACCCTTTCTTCCATCTTCACATCTAAATCTCAAAAAACTTGACTTAAATATTTGAGTCTGTGACTCTCTAATATCTATGACTTCTCTCTGCAGTCGATCCCATTCATTGGCAAAATAGCTCCAAATATCTCCCACAGAAGTGCCAAGGGAAAGATCTGCAGAGGCAAACAAAAGCCTGCATGCGTTCTGCCAAGAATGTCTCCACCAGGAGAGCCCTTTGACCCTACCAAGTTTATTCTGCCTCCACATTACAGACCCTCTTATCTCTCCAGACCTCTGCCAGGTAGAGGTCAACAGAATGCGGTGTTCCACATGTTTTCTCTACAAAGAGACTTTGCTACTTAGTAGCTAGGTGACGTATGACAAATTACTTGACCTTTCTAATTTTAGTTTCCTGTGCTGTAAAATGTGGCTAATTAAAGTACCTACCACATAAAGTCATTGTGAAGATCAAATGAGATCATGTATGCAAAGCCCTTAATAAAATTATAGACAAGCAGTAAACAGTCACTACATTTAGATTTTATTACTATCTATATAAGATGAAAGTTGGGGATTGAGGAAGACGTATTTACAGGAAGGTCAAGGAAGGATCATATTTACATTAATGAGAAGTAGAATAGAATAGAGGAATAGAATTCAGTCACCAGGCCTAATGTTGTTCCTACTGATATACATTAAATACCTTTGAATAATGCCACTCAAAAATGAATTCAAAATAAAATTTTCTGCTCACAAAAGAAGACAATCAGAGGTTCAACTCAATAGCATGGCTGAAAAAAATCATGTGAGACAAGTAAGGTTATGGATCCTCAGGGGAGTACATTTTTTTCATGTACTTGGAAAAAGTGAACAGAGAATGATGCACTAACACAGGAAGACACACTTCTGGAATGGCAAAATAAAGACCTCGGATAATGATAAAATGAAAACCTCAGACAATGTACTCCTCCACAAAAGCAACATGAACACTGGAAAATAATGCCAAAGTCAATGTTTTCAGACTTTGGATATTAACTGAAAGCTTACAACAATTCAAGGAGTATTTATTTTAAAAAGAAAAAAGGCTGAATAGAAACTGGAGTGACCACACAACAATAAGAAAACACACTCCATAGAATTAATACGGGAAAGTCACTTAAGCAGAAACAACAACAAACCCCAGAGAGGGAAGAGTCTGATCTCAAGTGCTGTCACATTGTAATTTTTTAAATGTCCAGTTTTGAGCAAAACAATTATGAGATACGCAAAGAAACAAGAAAGTATGGTCCACATGCAGAGGGGAAAAAAGCAATCAATAAAAACTATGACTGAGGAAGTCCAGATGTTGGACTTACTGAACAAAGACCTTAAGTAAGACCTTATGAACAAACAATTGAACATAAATGTGCTCAAAGAACTAAAAGAACAGGGTCTAAAAAAGTAAAGAAAAATAGATAATATCAGCAAAAAGATAGAAATTACTTAAAAGATGCAAATAGAAAGTCTGAAGCCATAAAGTATAATAACTGAAATTTTAAAATTCACCAGAAGGTCTCAACAGATAAGTGAGCAGATTAGCAAGAGAATGAATCCGCATACTTGAAAACAGGCTAATTGAGATCATTCAGTCTGAAAATCAGAAAGAAAAAAATAATAAAGAAAAATGAACAGACCCTCAGAGATCTACAGGACACCATCATGTGTCCCAAGAAATGCACAATGGAAGGAGAGAGAAAAAGAAAAAATGAGTATTTGAAGTGATATTATCTATTTGGTAAGGCATTATTCTCATATTTTTCAAGTGCACATGAGACAGTCTACAGAAAAGACCATATGTTAGATAATAAAACACATTTCAATCAATTAAATAAATACAGAGTATGTTTTCTGACCACAATAGAATTAAGTTTGAAACCAGTAACCAAAGGAAATTTTGAAAATTCACATTTACATAAAATTTAAACATACATTCCTAAATATTCAGTGGGTTGAAGAAGAATCAGAAGGCAAATTTGAAAATGTTTTCAGATGAATTAAAAAAAAACACCTCAATATATCAAAACATATGAAATGCAGATAAAGCAGGGCTTCGGGGAAGATTTAAAACTGTCAGTGCCTATAAACAAATAAATTATAAACTATAAGCACCTGAAACAAATAAAATGGAACCTATTTAAAAAAGGAAAACAGAAAAACCAAACATTGATTCTTTGAAAGATCAAAAAGATTGACAAGTCCTTAGCAAGCCTGACCAAGGAAAAGAAAAAATTCAAATTACAAAAATCAGAAATGAAAAAGAGAACATTACTACCAACCTTACAGATAAAATAGAATACCAGAAATTACTGTATGCCAAAGAATTAGATAACTTAGATAAGATGGAAACATTTTCTAGAAAGAGAAGCTGCAGAAACTGACACAAGAAGAAAGTGTGAATATGAGGCAAGGGATCACTTGATCTCAAGAGTTCAAGGATGCTATGAGCTATGATCATGTCACTGCACTCCAGCCTGAGCAACAGAGCAAGCAAGACTGCTTCAAAGAAAACAAAAAAGGAAAAGAAAGTCTGAATAAACCTACATCAAGTAAAGGAATTAAATTCATAATGTCAAATTATTTTATAAAATAAAATTCAGGTCCAGGTGGGAAATTCTTCCAAACACTTCAAGAAAAATTCATGCCAATCCTTTAAAAACTCTTCAGACCAGGTGCAGTGCTCAAGCCAGTAATCCTAGCACGTTGGGAGGCCAAGGTAAGGGAATTGCCTGAGCCCACGGATTCAAAACCAGCCTGGGCAACTTGGTGAGACATCATTTCTACAATAAAATAAAAAATAGCCAGGCATGGTAGTGCACACCTATAGTTCCAGCTACTTGGAAGGCTGAAGTGAATGGATTGCCGGAGTCCAGCAGGTCAACACTGGGGTGGCCATGAGCGTGCCACTGCACTCCACCCTGGGCAACAGAGTGAGACTCCAACTCAAAAAAAAAAAAAAAAGTAAATAAAAATGAAAATCTTCAAAAAAATAAAAGCAGAGGGAACACTTTCTAAGTTATTTATAAAATTGGTATTACCCTGATAACAAAACCAAAGACATCATAAGAAAAAAAACAAAAGTATAGGTCAATGTCCCTTATGATTAAAGAGGCAAAATGCCTTCACAAAATCCTAGCAAACCAAATCCAGCAATATATAAAAAGGATGGTAGGGGTATGCCACTACCAAGGGGGAGTTATTTAAGGACCACATACATATTTAACATCAGGAAAATCAATCAAAGTAATGCACAATATTAATAGAATAAAGAGGAACACTTTGATAACCATCTCATATATGAAGAAAAGACTGGCAAAATCCGCCATTTTTTATGGCAAAAGCACATAACAAACTAGGAATAGATGGAGATGTTCTCAGTGAAATAAAGGTGTCTATGAAAAACTCACGGCTAACATCATAAATAATGGTGAAAGAGTACTTTCCACTTAAGACCAGAAATAAGACAAGGATGTTATTGCCACATGTATTTAAAATTACCCTCAGCCAACATATCACTGAATGGACAGAAATTGAAAGCATTTCCCCTGAAAATGGGATCAAGACAAGGCTGCCCACTCTCAACCTTCCTATGCAACATGCTGTTAGAAGTCTAGCTAGAGCAACCAAAGAAGAGAAGGATATCGAGGGTCTCCAAACAGGAAAATAGAAAGTTAAGCTATCCCTCTTTATGGATGATATGATCCTAACCTGGAAAATCAAAGAGAATCAGTCAAAAAGTCCTTGCCCTGATAAAGGACTTTGGTAAAGCATCAGGGTACAAAATCAACGTGCAAAAGACAGTCACATTTTTATACACCAACAATAAACAGGCAGAGAACCAAATAAAAAGTACAATCCTATTCACAATACCCACAAAAAAAAGAAATACCTTGGCATTTTCCTAACCAGAGAAGTGAAAGACCCTTACAACGAAAATTATAAAACACTGCTCAGAAAAATCAAAGAAGACACAAACAAATGAAAAATATTCCATGCTCATGGACTGGAAGAATCAACATTGTTAAAATGTCCATCCTACCAAAGGCAATCTGCAGATTCAATGCAATACCCATTATATTACCAACATCATTATTCTCAGACCAGGAAACAATAGTACAGAAATTCATATGGAAACATAAAGGCCCACGAATAGTCAAAAAAATCCACAGCAAAAGAAACAAAGCAGGAGGTATCTCACTTCGAGACTTGAAATTTCATCATAAGGCTATAATAATCAAAACAGCCTGGTATTAGTACAAGAACACACATATGGACCAATGGAGCAGGACAGAGATTCCAGAAACAAAACCTCAATTTCTCAACCAAATCATCTTTGACAAAGCCTCCACCAACGGTTACTGAGGAGAGGAGAACCTATTCAGTAAACGATACTGGGAAAACTCACTGACTACATGCAGAAGATTAAAGCAAGACCCCTACCTATCACCATACACAAAAATCAACTCCAAAGGGATCAAAGACCTTAATGTAAAAGCTCAAATGTTAAGAGTCTTAGAAAATGCAGGAGACACCCTTAAGGAAATTGGAATAGGCAACCAAGTTCTCATCAAAGCCCCAGATGCCCATGCCATAAGAGATAATATAGACAAGTGGTACCTCATCAAACTGCAAAACTTTTATAAAGAAAAAGAAATCATCCAAAGAGTGAGGAGACAGCTCACAGAATGGGAAAAGATATTTGCTAACTGTATATCTGGCAAAGGCCTAACATCCAGGATCTACAAGGAACTCAAACAAGCCGAACGGAAAAAAAAAATAGCTCCATTTTAAAAAATTGGCAAAAAACATGAATAGACATTTCTCAAAAGAAGATATACAAGCAGCCAACAGACACATGAAAAAAATGCTCAGCCTCACTAATCATCAGAGAAACGCAAATCAAAACCACACTGAGGTACCACCTAACTCCAGTAAGAATGGCCATCACTAATAAAACAAAAAACAACAGATGCTGGCAAGGACGCAGAAAAAAGGAAACACTTCCACACTGTCAGTGGGAATGCAAACTAGTTCAACCTCTATGGAAAACAGTGTGGCTGTTTTGAAACTGACCTTCCATACAACCCAGTAATCCTCTTCTGGAAACATACCTGGAAGAACTTAAATCATTCTACAAAGAAAGATTTCTGTGCACCCATGTTTATTGCAGCACTATTCACAATAGCAAAAACATGGAACCAACCATGCTGCCCATGGTACATGTGCACAATGGAATGTCACACAACCATTAAGAAGGACAAAATTATGGACTTCACAGCCACTTGGATGGATTTGGAGTCTATCATCTCAGTGATCTATCACAAAAACAAAGCACTGAGTTCCAGGCAGGGCAATGATAATAATAATAACAACAACAATAACAAAAGGCATGTAGATTGAAAAGGAAGAATCTGAACTATCCCTATTTACAAATTTTTGTTATACAGAAAATCCTTATGAATTCACAAAGAACTATTAGAACTAACAAAAGATCTCAATGAGATACCAGTAAACAAGATTAATATAGAAAAGTCTATTCTATTTCTATACACTAGCAATAAAGAACCCAAAAATGAAATAAGGAAGCACAAAGAACCCAAAAATGAAATAAGGAGTGATATATCACAATTCTCACTTGTTAAATGCCCATTATTGAAAAACAAAAGAGAAGAGTTAGCAAAGATGTGGAGAAAAGGGAAGCCTTATACATAATTGGTGAGCATGTAAACTGGTACAACCATTATGGAGGTTCCTCAAGAAATTTAAAATAGAACTTCTATATGACCCAGTAATACCACTTCTGGGTATATATCCAAAGAAAATAAAATTAGTATGTCCAAGAGATAACTGCAGTCACGATGTTCACTGCAGCATTATTTACAATAGCCAAGATACAGAATCAACTAAAGTGTCCAACAAATGAATTAAAAAAGAAAATGTGATATTACATATGTATATATTAAAATATTATCCAGCCTTAAAGAAGAAGAAAATTCTATCATGGATTGATCTAGAGGACATCATGTCAGGAACAAGCCAGGCTCAGAAGGACAAATCCTGCATGATCTCACTTTTTTGTGGACTCCAAAAAACTCACAGAAGCAGAAAGCAGAATGATGGTTACCAGGGGCTGGGAGACAGTGGGCATGGGGAGACGCTGGTCCAAGGGCACAGAGCTTCAGATCTCCACGAGGAGTAAGTTCTGGTGAGCTAATGTACAGGATGGGGACTCTGGCTAGTAATATGATACTTAGAATGAGCTGAGAGGATATATCTCAAATATTCTCACCATACACACACCAAAAAGTGGCAATTATATGAGGTGAAGAATATGTTGATTAGCCTCATTGTAATCATTTCATAATGTATATCCATATCAAAGTATCATTTTGTACTGTAAATGTATGCAATTTTCATTTGTCAATTATGCCTCAATGAATGGGGGGGCGGGGAATGGGGATAGGATGTGGTTTGCCTCAGAAAGTGTGAAGAGAGGTTACTTTTTTGTTTTCATTCTTGGTCCTCTTTAACAAATAGTAAGACCTATGTGAATTGTGCTCTGAGTTGTCACAAACAAGCAGGGGAAAGTAAATAACAGGGGTTGTACTTGAGTGGACTGCCAAAACCTCCAGCCGAAACCTCAATCACTGGGAGCACTGGATGGATTCAGAGAACATTTCTGAATTCCTCTGAAAACGTGAAACTGCTGTAAGAACAATGATCCCTTTACCTTTCCTGAGAGAACTTCTGAAGATGACAAAATCAGATTGCTCTCTACCAGACAGACAAGCGGGTTGTGCTGAGATGCAGGGCTGACCATGGCCCAAACACGGAGCCAAGTACTCCTGAAGGGTTCCGGTGCGGCTAAGTCACAAACCCACCTCCGCATCCATTCTCCAGTTTGTGCTGATTAGACTCACTTCTCTCAGCTCTGCGGAATCTTCAACCATTTTCTGAGTGAGAGACAGAAAAGCTGGCGGGCTTAAAATCCGGATCTGCCTCCGACAGCTGTGTGACGAGGGGAAATCTTGCAGCCTCTCTGGATCTCAATTTCTTCACTCCAAAACTAAGAATAAACAAGGTTGGTCTATCTACCAAATCGGGCAATGTGAAAAGCAACAGACGTGTGTGAAAGAACGCTGAGCTATAAGGTTCTGCATAAATATTTAGCAGAATGAACACGAGCCCTAGAACCGGGGCATAGTTAAGGAGTCCTGTAAAACCCGGACCGGCTTTGGTGAGTACAAGGAGGAAGGGGCAGTCACTTTAGCCACTCCTCAAGGAGCAGTAGAGGGGGAGAGCAAAGCGGCACAGAAGTTCCCATGGAGAGCCTTGTCACCACTGGGCCCTGGAGTGAAAGCTTTCCCAAAGAAGATTCAAAAGGCATACTCCTCAACTCCAAGAGTCAGCACTTTCAATCGTACATCTCTGAACTCTGTCCGAGCAGGAGGCAGGTTATAAATGAAATTACTGAGACAGCACTTGTTTGATTTAAAGCTTCTAAATGGAGGTCTGAGTGCATCTGGCCAGCCAAAGTGACCACAGCCACTCCTGAGTACAGCGTGCCTCTTTCACTGTCTCACGTGCCACTTACAGTAAGATGTTCTGAGGAACAGCACACTGTGGCATCTGGAACGCCGAACATCACTTGCTGTCTTGACCTTGGGCAAGTCACTTCACCCACCTTTGTTTCAGCTGTCTTATCCACCTCACAGAGTAAGGGTGAAAGTCACGTGAGTTCTACGTGAACACAAGTTCTTTAAAAGAGAAAAACTATTAGGTAAATGCAAAGTATTAGTAATGCAGGGTTGTTTTTTGAAAAAAAATAAATACCAACTATCACTACTTCTCTTTCCAAAGCAACACAAAACAAGACACCTTGCACATGGCAGCCTTCCGTTTATTTACTGTTCAAATATCTATTGAGCGTGATATGCCATACACATGCATTTATGGAAACCAGAAACAATAAGCTTTGGGTGACCCAAGTTGGAACCCAGATGTGCCACTGTACAACGTTGAATGAATTACAGCATGTCTCTCACCCTCAGTTACTTCTACTGCAAAATGGAAGGGACACTTAGCCATTTCGCAAGACTGCTGTGGCATCTTAAAGAAGAGATCTATACAAAATTACCTAGCAGTGCACTAGCCTATGGAACTGTTCAATAAATGTAGCTCCTGTTGTAATTATTTATGATATATCCTCCAACCCCCAAATTATTCATCTAGATTCGATATATCCCTTGCATATGCACAAGAGCATTCTTCTGGAAGAAGGCACACAAATTTCATCAAATTTTTTAAAAAGTAAAAACAGTTACCTCATTGTAATCTGTAAATGCCATCCCAGCATAGAACACAATATCCCAGGAGTTGGCCTACCCGTGGGCACAGCTGAAGCCATTCTCTCCCTCGATACTGCTCTCTTCTACGCTCAAAGAAGAAGACATCTCATATCAATCACTAAGCTATTTTCCACTGAACCCTGAAGCATACTCAAAACTCCCCTTAAAGGAGAGTTCTAGAAAGATACTACCATCTCACCAGAGGAACCTCTGAAGGTAAATTCCTTGACATCTGGATCCAGAACCAGCTTTCCGTCCCCTTCTTTCATTCATCTCGTTTTAAGCTTCAGTCAACTAAAACCCTTGTGTCTTTTTAAAGAACTGCTGTGCCATGTAAATCTCCTACACTGCTCCCTCCATCTTATTACTTATGAAAATGTCCAAAGTTAGCCTCAATCACTTGAGACCATGTGAATGACAATACGGTTATTCATTAACTTAACCATTTATCTAATCCATATTTATTAAAATACCCGCTATGTGGTTATTATCCACTGCAGGACTGTTAGCCATATCTTCCAGCTTTGAGTCATCCATAAATGTGATTGACATGTTTCTGGGTCATTGATAAAAATGATATTAAAATGAAAGTATTTATTGCCATTAATATGTACACATGAAGCGAGATAGCCATGACATTTCTAATTTAGGCTGCTTCCTGAATATATAACTGCAGAAATAAATATGTGATGGTTGGTGCTCCAGTTATCAACTTCCTGCCTCTGAGCTCCAAACCCATTCTCCCTTATCTGCTCTGCAATAATGGAGCTGGAACTTGTGAACATTTCTCCTCTGCCAGCTGGCACAGTGTTGAACTTCATTAGCAGAGGTCACTCGCGAGACACTGAAGGAGAAAGAGTGGGAAGAGTGGACAAAGAGCTCTTCACGTGCTGGTTTCTTCCCATGTGTGTTAGAGTTTGACGTCTACAGAGCAGAAGGCTGGGAAGGAAAGATGCACGGGAAACGGAGCTCATCGGCACAAGCTGGAGCCAGTGAGGACAGATGAAGCCTCCGCCAGCTCTTTTGCCTCTAATCTTGGTGGTACGGGCGTCCTGTGGAAGCCAGGGCCCTTCTTCACAGAGCTGGAACACACACCGGGCCCAGGTGCTAAAGAAGGCAAAGGAGGATCCTGGGAAAAGCAAGGTGGTCACAGCCTTAGCACTGCTTCACGCAGGTGAGAAGACCCAGCAAATGCAGACTCTAGCACATAAACAGATGTAGAGTGCCTGTTGCGTCTATGATGCCGTGTGCAAAACCTGTTTATCCCTCATTCCTTCCTTGCAACCAGTAACCCTTTTACCAAGGGAAGAAACTGGCATATGAATAGCTGTCTGTCCACCCTTTTCCCACTGATCTATAATGTTACCTCTGTCTTACACGAAATTCACATACACATGGACTTTTTAATTCATTTTATTTCATTAGTTCGCTTACCTATTGGCAGCACATTGTCAGAACTGTTGTCTAATAGTAAGTCTTGAGATTAGGTAGATAAACCCTCATTTTATTCTTTCCCTTCAAAATCATCTCGGTTATTTTTGGCTCTCCAAACCTCCCATAAAAATCTCTCCTGTGGCCTGTGCTAACTGGAGGCATACACAGAAGGAAATCCTGGGAAATGACTGAACTTAACCAAAATGACACATTTTAAAGCCACCATTAGGGAAAGATTTCTTATGATCCTCTCCAAAAAAGAGCACAAATAATAGGAAAAAAAACACAGACATACATTAAAATGGTAACTTCTGTAGGTCAAAAGATACTGTAAAGAAAGTTAGAAGACAAGCCTCCCACCGGTAGAAGGTACTTGAAATCATAATAGTAATAATAAAAGGATTCCTGTTCGGAATATTTTTAAGGTTCCCATAAATCAATAAGAAAAAGTTAAGCAAACCAATAGATGAATAGACAGTGCAGGGAAGGAAAATCTATAATGACAATGAAAAAGATGTTCAATTTCACAAATAAATTAGAAAATGAAAATTCCAACAACAGATTGGTAAAATTAATAAATTTGAAATACCAAGTATTAGTGAGGACCAAGGAAAGGATTGTTATTATAAGTTGCTGTTAGAGTATGTACTGGTACAACCACTTTGAAGAGGTAATTTAACAATATGTAGTATCTGCATAGATATACAGACTATAGCACCCAGAAATTTCCATTCTAGGAATCTCAAAAAGAAACTTGCGGCCAGGCTCAGTGGCTCAGCCTGTCATCCCAGCACTTTGGCAGGCTGAGGCGAGTGGCCTGTCTGAGCCCGCGGGTTCAGGACCAGCCCAGGCAGCTTGGCGAGACCTCATCTCTACAATAAATCAAAAATTAGCCAGACGTGGTAGTGCATGCCTGTAGTTCTGGCTACTTGGAAGGCTGAAACAGAAGGATCGCCAGAGCCCAGCAGGTCGACACTGGGGTGACCATGAGCATTCCACTGCACTCCAGCCTGGGCGACAGAGTGAGATACCAACTCAAAAGAAAAAAAAAGAAGCTTGCACATGCGTACAAGAAGACATTAGGAGGATATTTATTGGAATCCTTTTGAAAACATAAAAGTGATATCAGCCTAACTGTTCCTCAGCTGGGGACGGAAAATAAACTGCTTACTCATATAAGGAGATACCACATCGCAATGAAAAGAAATCGACTGCGTCTGGTGCAACCTCATGTGCACATTTCAAACTACGATGTTTATAAATAAAAAGTAACGCCAACAACCTTTCAAAACAATACACGGAGTAAGATCACAGAAAGCTCTAAGCACAAGCCTATACCATATTTCTGCGGATAAACGCACACGCAGTCGAAGAGGCCCAGCCTCCACGCCCGCCGCGCAGTCCTGAGGAGCGAGTGCCTCTGCAGCAGGGGGGGCGGGCGCCAGGACAGGCGAGCTGAGCTGCCTCTGGAGCCCTCACCGGGTCTTCATTCATCAGCGGGATCTGCTGCAGCCTGACAGCACGTGGTCTGTGGTGGCTACCCCGACGGCTGCTTTGTTATTTTCGGAACGTCCATAAGCCTGCAACATCTCGTATATTCAATCACGTAAAACAAGAAAGAAGAAAACGAAGGCACACTTGAGAAATTTCTTGCCGTCTCCTAGGTGGGACTCCACTTAAGGAACAGTGGAACAACGATGGGATTGCTTTAATTACTCACACTTAAATCAGTATGGAAAAAAGTATCGAGCAGACCTTGTAGAAGAGTTAAAATTTACACAACTGGAAAGGATTCAACAAATAATTTCCAGTAACATGCCAGAGCTTTTATGTCCAACCTTTATATGTAGTGTCTCTTGAAGGAGACACAAGAAAGTGGTCACCACCAGGTGCATTATTAAGACAAACAGGGGAACCAGTAAGCAAAAGTGGGGGGCTTAGCTTTTCACCGTGTTCCAATCTGTAATGCTTGACGTTTTCTGCCATTTAAGCCTTGCCAAAGTATGCAATTTCATATATGTAAAAGAAACAAAAAATCAAATATCTTCTCCATATTGTCTTTCTTCCTTCTAAATGTAAATGTTCCTGGAAGGAGTAACACAGTGAGTTCATAATATTTTGAGGCAAATTAGTCTTCAGATGGCACCCCTTTGAAATAACAGAGTGGCAAATACCTGCCACAAACGCTACTATTCACTACCCTGTTGCCCATATGACAAACATTGCTGAACCAAGTGGCACTCTTTCCTGCTAACCTAAGAACTCCTCAGCAAAAGGCTCCAGGCAACCATTTTCAACTGATCAAAGATGGCACTCCTGATGATACTTACTTGCCATACTTACTTGATACTTACTTTCTCTAAGCTATTAGTAAATCGTAGGTAGAAAAAAAAATGAAGGAAAAAATACAGAAGAAATTTTGGTCTTCAGACAAGCGGGACCTCACTAAACTGAAAAGCTTCTGCAAAGCAAAAGAAACCATCAAGAGAACAGAAAGACAGCCCACAGAATGGGAATAAATATTTGCCAATTGTATATCTGACAAAGGCCTAACATCCAGGATCTACAAGGAACTCAAATGTGCCAAGAGGAAAAAACAAACAGCCCCATTAAAAAAGTGGGCAAAAGACATGAATAGACACTTCTCAAAAGGAGACATACGAGCAGCCGACACATGAAAAAATGTTCAGTCTCACTAATCATCACAGAAATGCAAATCAAAACCACATTGAGATACCACCTCACCCCGGTAAGAATGGCCACTAATAAAAATAAAAAAACAACAAATGCTGGGGAGGATTCGGAGAAAAGTGAATGCTTCTGTACCATTGGTGGGAGTGCAAACTAGTTCAATCTCTATGGAAAACAGTGTGGTAATTCCTAGAAGAACTAGAAATTGACCTTCCATCTGACCCAGCAATCTCCCTTCTGGTAATATATCTGGAAGAACTCAAATCATTCTACCAAAAAGATACCTCACACGCATGTTTATTGCAGCACTATTCACAATAGCAAAAACAAGGAACCAACAGTGCTGACCATCAAAACTGAACTGGATAAAAAAAAAAAATGAGGTACATATACATGATGGAAAATTACACAACCATAAAGGACAAAATTATGGACTCTGCAGAAACTTGGATGGGTTTAGAGTCCATCATACTCAGTGATCTTTCACAGAAGCAAAGAACTGAGTACCACATGTTCTCATTCATTAGCAGACCCTGAACATTTACCATAACACTATAAGAAAGGGATTGGCAGTAGCGGGATATTGCCTGGGTGGGGGTGAAGACACAACAGCAATAAGTGTACCTGATCTCAAACCAGGCAAAGTGGGGACCAAAGGGAGGCCCAAACTTTTCCTGTACAATGACCACTTATATACCTAATCCTGAATTGTACCCCACAGTTTTAAAAAAATAAAATAAAAATAATAAAAAAAAGAAATTTTTATCTTCAATAAAAAACCATGGGGCAGGAGCAGCGGCTCAAACCTGTAATCCCAGCGCTTGGGGAGGCTGAGGTGAGAGGATTGCCTGAGCCTGTGGGTTTAAGACCAGTCTTGGCAACATGGTGAAACCTCATCTCTGCAATAATTCAAAAAATTAGCCAAGCATGGTAGCACGCACCTGTAGTTGCAGCTACTTGGAAGGCTGAGACGGAAGGATCGCCAGAGCCCAGCAGGTCAATGCTGGGGTGGCCATGACCGTACCACTACACTCCAGCATGGGCTGGAGTGAGACTCCAACTCAAAAAAGAAAAAAACTATGCATTGTCTGGACAATACCACTGTAGACTATCTGATTTTAGTCTTTCACTGTCTTTGAACTACTGTACAGTTCTGTAAGATGTAGGTAGTTGATAAAAGCAGTTTTGCCCTCATTTGTGTGTTTGTTTCAATATCCCTGGTATATAAATCTGCCTATTTTACAGATTCTCTTTTGGACAATCATAACATCCACCTGGTTCCTAAACTGAATGAGTTAAATACAATTTTTAATGCTGTGTTCATTTTTATATTCATATAGGACTCAAGATATTCAAGATATTACTTTTTTTAAATTATCTTTTAGCATGCTGTAGGGCAAAGGAAAAAAGGAGACCTGTCAAAAAGGCAGGAGAGACACCCCCTCTAGGGCAAACTTCACCTAGCCAGTATTTTACTTTGCTGGAAGATTTCCTGTGCTACTATTGAAAAGAATACTTCAGTTGTGTAGAAAGCTCAAGTGAGCAGGTTCAGGCTTTGTTTTTCTTAAACTATATCAACATCGGAAAAATGATCAAAATAAGTTTCAAAATCTTTGCTGTTCTCTTGCCCCCAGGGGCACTGGCCCAAATCCACAGACACAACCTAAAAATGATTTCCCCCAAAGCACTTTTTTTTTTTAAAGATTTCTGAAAAGTTGGCTTACTTCTTGCAGTCAGCCTTGGCTGTGCAGCTTTGTTAAGCCCATTCACAGGATTCTGGAGGAAGTCTGTGAACACCTGACTTTCCAATTGGGAAAATTTATGTATACCATCAAATATTCCCCACCCAAGCCGCCTCCCCATCCAATTCAAGAACCTTGTTTCTATACCAACGAAATAGCAAAGACATGGTTTACTTAGCTTTTTACCAGTATGGCAGTATGGCAAAGAACTCCACTTTCTTTTTTTTTTTTTTTTTTTGAGTTGGAGTCTCACTCTGTCACCCAGACTGCAGTACAATGGCTGCTCCCGGCCACTGCAGCCTCGACCTGCTGGGCTCCGGCGAACATTCCGCCTCAGCCTTCCAAGTAGCTGGAACTACAGGAGCACGCTACCACGCCCGACTAATTTTTTTATTTATTGTAGAGACGAGGTCTCGCCAAGTTGCCCAGGTGGGTCTCGAACCCGCAGGCTCAGGCAATCCACTCACCTCAGCCTCCCAAAGGCGCAAGATTACAGGCTAAGCCACCCAGCCTGGCTAGAACTCCAGTTTCTATAAACAACATTAAGTAGGCCATAATTTTACTTAACACTGACCTAACTGCTTACGGTAAGAGAACAAAAGATATCTCAAATAATTTTTTTAAAGAAAACCACACACAATGTTAGTTCCTAGTTTTCACAAAGGAGGCATGTAAATAAAGCTTTTTGAGACTCTGTTCCATACCCCTGCTCTAAACCTGCTTCCTAGAGTTACTTGTAACTGCAGAGCTTTCGTGGCAAATAGAAAGGAGAAAGGGAGAAACAATTTGTAAACACACAAAGGCCTGGGCTCATCCTCAGTGGCTCCTGGGCACCCTCGGAGAGGGGCCGGCCCAATTAAGGTGATTGTGGCGGTCATAATCACCGTGAGCTTGCTGTGAAGTTCGTGAATATTTGAATATCAATGCGTGTAATATATGCAGGATTAATTTCCAGAAGCCAGGTTGCATTGTTTTACTTGGCACTGGAAATCTCACTGTCTAGCTTGTGTATGTGCAGTTTGGAACATAGAAACAAAAGGAAGAGTTAAGACTGAGCTCAATGGGGTCCTAAAAGCAAATTTTCAAAAAGGAGCAGAGCAGACATGATTTAAAAAGAGAGAGACAGAAATTTCATCCAGGTAAATGATTTCTCCCTCCATATTCTCTCCTTAACTCCTTTTTCAGCTACCATTTGGTTGTTGCTGAAGTTATTGTTCTTTTTAAAACGAAACAAAATGTACTTGGTACCAGAAGTATAGGTGCTTTCACAACTTTTTTTTCTTTTTCTTCTTTTCCGTTTTGCTTTCACATTTTATTAACTTCACTTCTTAGATGAGAAAATTGACCCCAAGAGAGTAAATGACTGGTTGGTCTAAGGTCACAAATGACAGGGTTAAGGTTTGAACTCACATATCCTGACTTCGTTTTATTTGTCAGACCCCTAAAGTATTTTGTTGAACTATCTCTGATATTTTCCTTTTCAAGGTATTTGTATTCAAATAAATGTATCCACTGCAATGTGGCATCTCTCCAAATACAAAGGCAGCTGTGTATTGAGCAGAAACACACCTCAAGCTTCATTTCCATTGCTATCGCCCTAGTGCCAGCCACACCGTCTCTCATCAGAACTACTGCAGATAACTGTTAACACGGTTCCCTATTTCTACTTGCTCCTTCTCTTCTTCACATCAATCAGATCATGAATGCGGCTGCTCAGTTGTTCAGTGACTTCCCGCGGCACTCAGATTCCTGGCCATGTTGCAGAGGACATGATTCCTGATGTGTTTCTCCAGCTTCGCCTCTAACTCTTACTGCTCTCCCCACACGAACTCTCCTGCAGCCACTCTGGCCTTTTTTCTATCCAGTAAATACACCAAATCAATTCAGCCCTAAGCCTTCTGCATTAGTTTTCCGTTTCTTGCCAGTTCAAGCTTTAGCTCAAATGTCACCTCCTCATGGAAGCCTTCCTCTCATCAGTCTCTATTTTAGTTTCTTTATAGTGCTTGCTGTGGTGAAGTATCACTCATTTAGTTTTTGCTTATTTATTTCCTGCTTTCCTCTTGTAGAAGTCTGATTCTCTTTTTTGCTGTTGTATCTCTAGTTTATGAAAAATTCAATAAGTATGTGTTGAACATATGAATTTGTGAATAAATAAAGTTGCCAAAGTCCAACTGAGAGCATTTCTCATGTAGTTAGGTATGTTGGTTGGGGACAGACATCGAGGAGATTTTTGTACTTAACAAAGAGAGTCAGAATTTGTTTACACACTAAATTTTCACAAGCAATTATTTCCCTGAAGCTCATCCATGACTTCCCACAAGGTCATGCAACACAAATTAACAACCTCTGTTTTAGTTCTAGTATATGGTGCAAATACATTATCATAACTTAAATGATGCTGAATAATTTGACTTTTGTTTTATTCTCCTTGCTGCCCCCCATCTTTGCAATGTAAGCGCAAGCCATACAGATTAGTTCTAGATGCCTACTAAGAATTTACTTGCCTCTAGACATTTCTTTTCCTCCTACCTAGAATCCTCTCCTAACTCTCACTCATTTTTCAGATCATTACTTAGATCATTTTCTCTAGGAAATCCTTCCTGATAATTAGGTATGCGTTCATAGTCCTAAAAAAGAATCCCACAGCTTATTCTGTACTTCTTCTATCAAGGTGCTCCTACAAAGTGTTGTGATTGTCTGTTTATGTTACTCATCATACCCACAAGTTCAGGGCATATGTCTGTTTCATTCCCCATGGTATCAACGGTGCCTAGCACAATGCCTCACCCAAAGAAGAGACCAGTTAATACTGGGGAGTTAAAATACTCACTTTTCCTGGCCTCCTAGTTATTTCTTATTCATGGTAATTATTTTAAATCAGAAAATAGATACATGAATATCAGTCATGTTTTACATGACCTTCAAATTAGTTTCCAAATTTAGCCACAAAACAAAGTCAATTTAAAGATTTTCATGGCAATATAAAATAAAGCAATAATATGGCATGAATGTATACTGAGGGAAACTAATGAGCCTGATGAATTAATAGTGTGATTAAGAGGCAGAACTAGCAAGGAATTCAGGACAATAATGAACGCTGGTACTAATCTCCTCAATGTGGTTTCCTCTCTGTTTTCATAGTAGGAAAAAACACTTATAAAGGCAAAGGCTTTTGATACTCTACTAAGAAAAGCCCCCGATAATGCACTACATGTCCAGCCCCAATCCTCTCCAAAGGGCCTTACGTACACTGCCCTTTCCTCATTTCACATACACGGGGGACCCCAACAGGGAGCAACTCTGAACTCAGAATTACCAAGAAGACGGTTCCAGTCCTATGCAAGAGAACCATCATTCTGGAAAAACATGTGTGCCTCCTAAAACAACTCATGTTTTAGTTTATATGAGAACCAGAAATGAAATATGAATATGAGCAAAATAAACAGAATCACAACTCAGAGATATGGCTTGGAAAAACAAAATAAAAGGATGTGTTTACATAAATTATAAGCATTCCAGGGCTGGGATATTATTCTTGCTGTAGCACTGTCAACCATGTATGTAGTATTGTGTATACTCGTGGCAATATAGAATGGATAATAATAATTAATACAGCATGTTTGTTCCGAATCCCACAGATTTGTCCTTATCGAATTCTTGCAGCCTGCTTTTTTTAAGTTAATTCATAATTGACCATATGTATTTCCCAATCCTCGCCTGTTAGGCATCTTTCTCTACAAGTCCACTAGTGATTATTTTGGACAAATATCTACTATATCATGACTCACAAAGCATGAACTTCAAAGACTTCAACTTGGACAGTGTTGAAATCAACGGAATGCTGGCCAAAAGTTTTAACCTCAAAGGGGTGTGATTTCGGTGATTCCTGGTTTCAGATGGCTCAGAAATGGAGAAAAGAAGATGAGGAATGGGTAGGAAAGTAAGAATAAAGAAGTGACAGAGAAATTAACCATGAAGCCATACCAGTATCATTTAAAATTCCAAGACATCAAAACTCAAAGCTATGTTTTTGGTCTTCTACGGCATTTTGCTGTTGAAGGAATCAAAATAGGAATGCAGAGTCCCTGCTGAAACAGCTTTCTAACTGGCTTCCTGACAAATCTTTTTGTCCTTCTCCAATCCATACTCCACGTTTTTGACAGAACAATCTTCCATAGCAGAGTTCCAGCAGTAATTTTTCCTTAATTAAAAAAAATCAAGCTAATCACTGCCTATACAATAGCTGCTTAGCAGGGCTCCCAAGGTCCCTGGCAGTCCAGCCAGGCCTGACCTCCTCGCCCATTCCCTTCCTCAGGCCTTCAGTACAATCCTCCCCAAGTTCCCTGGCACATCCTGGCTCTTCTACACCTCAGGGCCCGTTTCTGCTGCTCATTCTGTGACATTCATCCTCACTCTGTAATCCTAGAAGATGACTCATGGCTGAAGGTAAGGCTCAACCTTCATCTCCTCCATGCCTCTCCCATCTCTCCCCTCACTAGATGAGTCACTTCCTTGCTGTCACCTCTCAGTCCACATGGTAAGCCACTAGCCAGTGCCTTCAAAGAACCACATTCATAAGAAGATGCCATCTTCTCCAACCCTGAGCCAAGCATAGCAGGTACTCAGAAAGTATCTGCTTAATAAAGGTATAAATGAGTGCAGCTTTAAAACACTAAACGGAAATCTGAAAAATACATTTTCTTAGCAGGTAATATAATGAAACCCTAGCAACCAAATCACTGCACGGTCCTTGGCATTTGCCTCCAAACAGAACAATAAACAACAAATGTCTCATAGAAACAGCCTATGAAAGCAGGTGTGGGCTCAATCCCTCAATATATTCCATATAGAGGTTGCATTCTGGGTTTCATCCAGTTTGTGAAGCCCAGAAGGGGCAGCCCCAGTAGTGAGCATTAGCAATACTGAGAGTTAAATCCAGCAACCTCTAAGTGCACTTAAGTCCCATTCAAAGTCAAGGGAAATTATGCATACATGAGCACGAGAAGGGGAGGGGAGACAAGGAGCCACGGCTTGCTACTTCTGGGAAAACATTCAGGGAAACGACCGCAAAGGCTCAGTTCCCCCAGAAAATTGTCACCCATTTGCTGTCACTTTTTCATCTTCATAGGAATTTATTGGATTAGGAAAGACCTTTGCTACTCCACATTATCCCAAGCTCCCAGTTGCCTTTGCATTAGTTAATGTCTGAGCTTCCTGGTTAATTGTGGCAGGCTTGCAGCAGGCTGCACAGATGCCAGATGTCATGCTCCATCAGATGAAGAGGTTCCTGCCCAGGGCTGTTTATATATGACCTACCAGGATTTCCTGCTGCATGATGAAATAATTAGGGGGCCGCCATGCAGGGAATTATGTTGCGAGTCAGTTGTTACAGCATTCTATTGAAAAACAAAAACGGAACGTTTGTTCTTATCTACACCAGAATCTTCCTTAGGCTTATTGTGAACATTCTGTGCCTTATTTTTATCATATTCACATGGGTGCTAATTTTAATGTTCACTGGAGAAGTCAGTGAGTTTAGCAAGGCTTTCTTTAGAACTTGTGCTGCAATTTGAATCTAGAGTAAACAGAGTGGAGAGGGGCCTTTTGTGTATGTGTTTAATTTTCTAAACAAAGTTTGTCTTTTGCCTCTTATAACAAACCAGTTCTACAGACTCAACAAAGTCTGGAAGGTCTTTTAAAAATTAGCAATATTTTATAAGTCAACTAACTCTTAAGTCTTACTGAATTCTAACTTTTGACTTTCTGACCCAGAAAATAAATATGCACCCTGTTTATAATGTTGCAATATATCTTTTTATCCATAAGGCCATATTACATGACTATAAGCTCGTATCCACATAGCTTCTATGATTCAAGAGAACCATCCTATAAACAAATATGATTCAAGAGAAAGAACAAAAGTTCCAGTAATCTCATGAATCCTAGCAACACAGTCAGGCAAACTGGACGATTTAGACTAAACTGCCTGAGCGCATTTTCCATTACTAACCCGTGCATCTCTCTGCCTTGGTTCTTAGCACCTGCTCACGTGATCTACTTAGCATCTGCCTTCCCTAATGAGATTGTGAACTCCCCGGAACTGTCTGCAATGCATTTTGTACCTCCTGTTCCTAGCACAGAATGTAGCACAAGTAAATACTCAACACATTTTTGTTAAAGTGAATTATATAATGTGGAATGAGGAAGGGAGAACAAGGAATTAGGAAAAGGCAATGACGAGCGAACTCCTTAATTTTCCACGCCTTTTTCTGTACAGGTATAATGTCATCTCTCTATGTAGGTACAGGATAAACTTCCCCTCTTTCATGTTCTTCCCGTTTTTTTTCTTTTCTTTTCTTTTTTTGTTCGAGTCTCATTCTGTCGCCCAGGTGGCAGAGTCACGGCCATCACAGCCTCAACCTGCTGGACTCAGGAGAGCCTTCCGCCTCAGCCTTCCAAGTAGCTGGAACTGCAGGCACACACTACCACGCCTGGCTAATTTATAATTCTTTTAAAAGAAAATGATTTTCAGCTCTTTCATCTGAACCATGGGCTTAGTATTATCTGTATATATGTAGGGATAATTCCTATCATAAATTACTACAACAAATACAGATCTGAGTTTTATTTGCTTATACATACAAAAGAGGCCAGGTAGTTCCTGGAAGGCCAAGGCAACTCGGTTTCGGAGCAGAGGAGAAGCTTCATACTGTTGTTGTAGGAAAGGTTTAAGAAAAGCAAGAGAATACGAGATGTTTAAGAACAGCAAAGAGCTTTTATTCCAAGTATCAACCCTGGCCAGCCAGTAGTTGCCATGTAGAGAGACAACATCCAGGTTCTGTGAGAAAGCACTGTGATCAATTAACAGTGTCTGCCGTGGCCTTGGAGAAGGTGACTGTATGTATGTCAACCATCCGCACCCCAGCAGCTTTTCCTGATGACACAGAGGCTGCAGCTATTTTAAGGAAGAACTGGAGAACAAAGAGACACTTACCCATGCAAAGAGTGATCTTTGAAGCAAAGCAAAATTTCACTGAGGCATCAGTATATCCAGTTGTTGTCTTCCCACTCCCTTAGTTGACTTAAGAAACATTTGTTGAGCGCTTGTCTGTCAAACAATGCTCTCTGGCCTCAATAATAAATGTCCACCTATAGGAGGCAGACAAATTTCTAGGACATTTTAATGTTACATGATTAATAGCATTAAAGCCTACAAATAATTTTTTAAGTTGGGGTCTCACTCTTACCCAGGCTGGAGTGTAGTGGCATGATCATTGCTCACTGCAGTCTTGACCTTCTGGGCTCAGGTGATCCTTCTGCCTCAGCCTCCCAAGTAGCTGGAACTATAGACATGCACCACCACAGCCAGCTATTTTTAAAAAATTTTTGTAGAGATGAGATCTTGCCATGTTGCCTAGGCTGGCCTTGAACTCCTGGGCTCAAGCAGTCCTCCCGCCTAGGCCTCCCACGGTGCTGGAATTACAGGCGTGAGCTACCGTGCTGACCCCAAAAAGGGGATACAGGAGTTCAAAGCGAAGTGTCCAACCCTGGCTGCAGTGAGGGTGAGGAATGTCAGGAAATGTTTCCCAGAGAAAGAGATCATCTAGGCAAGGCTTTAAGGATAGTGGAAATCACTCTGACCGAAAAGAAAGAAAATGGTAAAGGAAGACATTTCAGGCAGCATTCGATGTCCTTAGTTCAGCGACGGTGCTCAGGGCAGGTGCACGTGCAGGTGGATGAGAGCAGCAGCGGGAGAAGGAAGGAACAGCCGCGCCTCAGAGGACTGGGTACACCAGCCACGGAGACTGGAGAAGTGGGAGCAGCTCGGTGACGTGCACCTCTCCCTTCTGCAACCACTCGCCCTGCTCTACTGTCTCTTTGCCCGCAGTAGTTAAACAAACCCACGACTTTTCTTCAAGAAAAAAAAATCTCCTTTAATCCTTGTCTCATTGCCTGTCTCCTTCCTCCTCTCCCCAGTCATCTAGCTTCAGTCCCCACTTTCCTGCAAAACCTACCGTCCTGGCCTTCTGACCACTGCCCCACCGAACCCATGAGAAGCCATGCCCAGAGAACCTCCCGTGAGCTCTGCCGTCTGCGCTCACAGGCACGTGGGCCCTCAGCAACCCCCGCCGTAGCTGGCGAGCGCGGCTTTGAAGACTTCTCCCTTGGCCTCCAGTGCGGTCTCCCTGGCCTCCCGCTCACCCTCCGGTCTCCTGCGTCTGCATGAACGGCTCTGCCTTTTCTCAGGTCTTTGGTGCTGATACTGCGCCAGCTCTGCCATTCACAGGCCCCTCTCAATACCCACTGCTCCTTTGGGAATGTCTTTCCATTCATTAACTTTCAACCAAGACCGCCTCCAAGGCAAAGCCAGCTCCCCAAGGACTCTGTTTACAACTCGTATTTCACCACATTGCGCCTATCTGCATGTCCGCTTCTCCCTGTGAAGAGTGAGCCCTTGAAAGGCAAAGGACGTGTATTCTTCATCCATCTTTGTATCTACAGTCTATGCTGACACTTGCTAGATAAACTATCAATTCTTGCTGCAAAAAGGAAAGGAGGTTTAGTCAATGGCACCTTTTGCATAGAATTTCCAGGTCTAGATAGTGGGAACCCTCATGTTACAAAAAGAAACTGAAGCTCATAATCGCAAACTAGTTATGTAAAACCACACAGCATATCAAGGTTAAGTTTTTAAAATTCGAGTTCCCTGCTCTTTCATGACTTGCCTGCTCCATTTTAAGTAAAACATTCAAACAGACAGGATGAAAAAAGGAAAGTGTACGGAGTCAACAGTTCTGAGTTTATGAGTTATGAATGACAGAGGCAATGAAAACAATTGTTTGCTTTGGCCGGGCTCTGTGGCTCAGCCTGTAATTCCAGCACTTTGGGAGGCCGAGGTGAGTGGACTGCCTGAGCCCGCGGGTTTGAGACCAGCCTGGGCAACTTGGCAAGACCTCATCTCTACAATAATTCAAAAATTAGCCAGGCGTGGATGTGTGCGCCTGTAGTTCCAGCTACTAGAAGGCTGAGGCGGAAGGACGCCTAAGCCCAGCAGGTTGAGGCTGCGGTGGCCTGGAGCTCCAGTCTGGGTGACAGAGTGAGACTCCAACTCAAAAACAAACAAACAAAAAAAAACAATTGCTTTATGCAAATTTAGGTGTCTACTGTTTCTCAGGAGTGTGAAAGCTAGATAACATCCTACCCTGCTAAAGATAAGATAAATTTCTAGAAGGAGCATTACTGAGGGCTGCAGAAGCCCATGTGAAATGTGTTTAATCCAGCCAGGAGCTCCTCAGAAATGCAAATTGCCCACTTGAAATAAGGTGGCGCCTATTGTTCAGCCTTGATTGCCTCTCCAGGCCTACAGGCAAGGGAAAAAATATGAATTTGAAAAAGTACACTGCATTCATAGAAGAAAAATAAAAGATGAAGCCAGACTCCAACCAGGCTTCCATCTATCATCTGCTAAGGGAGAAGCGATTACAGAGCGGAAGCCATTAATGATTCTGAACCCGCTTAACTTTCTGTGTTCCTTTTTGTTGTCTCCTGTCTTCTCAGATATTGACACACCTAAATACATATCACAGTAGCCCCCTTGTTCATGGGGGATATGTCTCCAGACCCCAGTGGATGCCTGAAACTGCAGAGAGTCCCGAACCCGACTTCCATCCATCAGGACACGTTTCTGTTCCATGTCTTCCCCGGAAGTTTAATGCCTTTTCCATCCTAAGCTTATCACACACTGTGGCCATAACTTTTGCGGTCTGAGGTCAGAAAGCAAAACCAGCACAACATTCTTTTATCTTCTCTACAATTTCATGGATAAAAAATTCATTCTTGCCATAGATCTCAGCAACCACAGCCGACGATAAGTCAACAACTTTCTCCTTTTCACTTAAGGGACGCGTGAGATGGCTTCTCTTTGGCATCCTCAAATTGCTAGTATCATTACTCTGGAGCCTTGGAGCCATTAAGAAAAATGAGGATTACCTGAACACAAGCTCTGGGACGCCACCAGAGGGTCTGACAACTGTGGCTGCTGAGTGACCAGGGGGTGAGGAGCACAGAGCGTGTGGGGGGGACACGGCCCCGAGGACGGTGCATGGCCAGGCTGGAGGGAGAAGGCCAGCATGAGAGTGAATCATGCTGCTCAGAATGGCATGCAACTGAAAGATGGTGAGTTCATTCTGGAATTTTCCATTTAAAGGTTTCAGATCATGTTTGACCACGACCACAGGTAGCTGAAAATGCAGAAAGGTTTTCATGGTTTCCATGGACATGGAGGGATGGTTGTATTGTATAATATTTGTCCTGCAAAGTCCTGCCTCATCATCAATGAATGCATATGGTAAGAAACATCAGAGATGTCACAGACTTATAGCAACAGAAGAAATAATGGCTTTCACTTTTATTCTTTTATTTAGGCAAGTATTTAGATTTTTGTTTCTACATTCTGCACGTTCTGTTATTTTGCCTTGGAAGAATATACGCTGATTTTTAAAATTTATTCCTAACTTAATTCCTCTTTGTAAGAAAAGACTTAGTGACAAAAGAAAGTATTACAACTTTGGAAGTCTGAGTTTAGAACATAATGAATCCTTCAGGAGAAAATAAACAAGGTGCCATTTTTTTTTCAAAAATAATTCTCATCTAACCTGTTTACCAGCTGAGATATAAAATCCTTGGTATTTAAACTTGAAACTGTTTTCATCTCTTTATCCTTTTTCTTTTTCATCTTTATAAACAGAAAAAAGTCTATAATTACTACACTAACAAAGGATATAGCTGAACTATACACACGTTAAGCCATTCTAAACGAAGTAGAGAATAATAAATAATAGAATAGTTGAGAGTTAGCATAATAAACACATGAAGAGTAACACCACATCCCACAATGTGAGATGCCTTACATTTCTAAGTATTTTAAACTTCCGGCATGAAGAGAGAGCTTTGAAAGTATAAGCTCGGGCTCGGTGGCTCAGCCTGTCATCTTGCGCCTTTGGGAGGCTGAAGTGAGTGGATTGCCTGAGCCCGCGGGTTCGAGACCCGCCTGGGCAGGCAAGACCTCATCTCT
>NW_007260241.1:334863-339589 GCF_000164805.1 Carlito syrichta | reverse complement strand
GGCTCCAGCGATCCTTCCGCCTCAGCCTTCCGAGTAGCTGGAACTACAGGTGCGTGCTACTACACCCGGCTAATTTTTGATTTATTGTAGAGATGAGGGATCGCCAAGTTGCCCAGGTGGGTATCGAACCCTCAGGCTCAGGCAATCCTCTCACCTCAGCCTCCCAAAGACGCGGGATTACAGACTGTGCCACCGAGCCCGGCTCAAAAATGTACTTTCTTTCTTTCTCACTGATATACTAAGGATTGAAACCTTACCGAGTTGTTTGTACAGTGTTGCCAACATAAGTGGATGGTGGTGAGTTCATGAACTTTGTTGTCATACCTCTCACAGAGACTAGAAGTTTTGGGATCTGTCAGATCAATAGCAATGCCCTTAAATAGAGACCATGCACCCATGTGTTTGAGGTCTCAAGAGTTGCCCTTATTCTGACCCATTGTAGGTATTATGCTTTTTTTTCTTGAATTCTGTACATTTTCCTAGTATACTGTTTATAAGTTTATGTTTTGACTTTGACTAACTAGAATTGACAGCAGTTTCTTATAACAAAAATACTTCAGTGGAAGAAAAAAAAAGGGAGTGGTGGTAGGGGGAACATTGAATGAAGAAGGAATGATTTTAAATTACCAGAAGGCCTGGCTCAGTGGCTCAGCCTGTAATCCCGCGCCTTTGTGAGGCTGAGGTGAGTGGATTGCCAGAGCCCGAGGGTTCGAGACCCGCCTGGGCAGGCAAGACCTCATCTCTACAATAAATCAAAAAATTAGCCGGGCGTGGTAGCTCCTGCCTGTAGTTCCAGCTACTCAGATGGCTGAGGCGGAAGGATCGCCAGAGCCCAGCAGGTCGAGGCTGCGGTGGCCGGGAGTGGCCACTTCACTCCAGTCTGGGTGACAGAGTGAGACCCCAACTCAAAAAAAAAAAAGAAAGTGTAAGCTAACATTCTGTTTTCATCAAAACCAGAGAGAACACATAATGTGCCTCTAGCTAATTCTAAGATCCTCACTAGTAACAATAACAGTGATAGCAATAGTGGCGGGGGTGGTTGTCGTAAGGACAGTTACCATTTATCATGTGCTGCACATACTTGCAATGTGTCCATCGCTATGCCAGCTGCCACACACACGTTACTTCATTTAATCCTCATAACCTGGTTAGATAATAATCTCTACTCTACAGATGAACGCCAGCTATATTTCCGGTTACTGGCGAGCTAGCTTCTGCTGGAACATTTTCAGTGTTAAAAAGCTCATCACCTCACATGGCAGCCCTTTCTATCTTAAAATACTGGTGAATGCAGAGTTTTCTTCATGTGGACCCCAAACTGCTTCCGTGAAACCTTCACCCATTCACCTTAGTCCTGTCTTTTAGAAACAAAACAAGTCCAAATACTTCTTCCAAATGACAACCCTTCAGCTCTTAAGACTGCCATCATGATGCCCTTTGGACTAACTAACCTGGTTTGGTGTCACTGCAGCTAGAGCTGTCACCAACTCCAAGGCGACCTAAGGAGAGCTCATCTGAAAACTGAGCTGTGAGCCACATTCTGAGATACAATTCACTTCCAGCCAGGAGAGCCCCAGAGAACGCTCTGCCTGCACCCTTCCCTGCACCAAGATGACCCCAATGCTGCCCTTCCTCCAGCTTGCGCGCCTGTTCCTAGGACAGATCGCCTGTTTTCATTTTGTTCCACTTTGAATCCTTAAGTGATTTCTTTTTTTTTTTTTTCATTTTAAAGATGTGGGGAACAATTCAGGGTTAGGTATACAAATGTTCATTATGCTGCTACCCTTGTTGATGAGGTGTGCCCCTCCCTCCCCTGGCAGTTTTCCTCAGCTGCCAATCCCTTTCTTATAGTATTATAATTGTACAAGGTCTGCTTATGAGTGAGACCAAATGAGACTGCTGTCTTTGTTTCTGTGATAGAACACTGAGTATGATCGACTAAATCAATCCAAGTTGTGGCGAAGTCCATGTTTGTCCTTCTTTATGGCTGTGTAATATTCCATTGTGTATACGTACCACATTTTTTATGCCAGCCATTAGCAAATTCTATGGGGCAGATCATTTGAGGTAGCTTGCAGGTGTTGCACATTATATTTTAAAAGAATTAGAATTGAAGATGCAAGTAACTCACATTATTTATTAGTGATGACTGTGAGCCAGGCTAAGCCCTTTACTTAAAGTCATTTAATCCTGACAATCTTATTGAGATAAGCACCGTTATTATCATCGTTTTAATAATGAGGCAACAGGTGCAGAAAGAAGTTGACTCACTTTTCCAAAGCCCCAGGGAATCTGGAATAGAAACTGGAATTCAGGAAATATGACTTCAGACCTTTTTTTAAATTTTTTTTTGAGTCAGGGTCTCACTCTCACCCAAGCTGGAGTACAGTGGTACAGCCACAGCTCACCACACCCTTGACTTCCTGGGTTCAGGTGATCCTTCCACCTCAGCCGCCCAAGTAGCTAGGCATACAGGTATGCACCACATCTGGTTATTTTTTTTTTACTTTTGTAGGTCTCTCTATGTTGCCCAGGCTGCTCTCGAACTCCTGGGCTCAAGCAATCCTCCCATCTCAGCCTCCTAAAGTGCTCCTTGGATTACAAGTGTGAACTACCTACCGCATCTGCCCCAACTTTGGAACTCTCTGTCACTACATGATGCTTCCTCCCAGTATGTACATCTTCTCTGGCTGGGATCTGGGAATTACTTCTTATTGTTGGTGAGTTTGGCGTAATTCAGCAATTTTCCAGAGAAAGGAGCTCTCTAGATCGACAAAGTGTTTTTCCCAGCTGTACCTCTTCCTCTTTTCTGAATTCACACATCTTTGTCCTGAGCATCGCCATGGGTGGTCTGGGAGCAAGGAGACTGACTCAGGAATCTGGAATGCAGCTGACCAGCATGACTCAGTTGGGCCCAGGCCTTTGTGGAAGGTGGAGGAAAAAGGACACCACGGCTTCAGGGGTGCTGTAGAGACATCGTAATACACACTACTGCGGCCACTACTGCTATGTGCAGCCACGCTCTGAAGCTATGACCCATCAGTCAATCATACCTATAGCTGGTCAAGTCTGGGTCTTTTCAGATCTGTCTGCTGTCAATTCTCGTCAGAAGATTGGGTCTGCTTTGCAAGTTCGTTGTCCCGGACATGAAAATGGAGAACACCAGAGCTCTGCTTAGAATGGAGTTCACATGAGTTCTGCAGCTGTTTCTACAGTTCGTGAGTTTTCAGGCCCACAACTAGTCTCTACTATAGCTGTTGAACCTGGAGACATTTAACCTTCGGGTCTTTTTAATCCAAGCGGCGAGGATACTATATAAGAAAAAATCTGCCTTTCATATTCAACAGTCATTGAAATTGAAGAAAAGAAAGATGAATCTTTGCAGGGATATTTTTGTTCATCAAAGGCAAAAAATATGTGAAAAATGTGGCTAATTTTTAACATCTCACCTTCTGTCCAAGTGCAAATTTTTATCCAACTCATTTGTCCATAACATGTAATAACATAATCTGTTAGAACTCAAGAAAGAGCATTACCTATTTTGACTAACCTAATTGTGACTGAATGCGTGGTTCAGGACTTCAAGGAAAGTTTATAGCAAGCTATCCCATATACAGGCCGTTTTAACATAAACCATTCTTCCAACTAAGCAGTGGATGGAATGAATCTTCCAGATCTTGGCTCTGTCTCTCTTGGCTCCCTCCTAACTAGCTGCAGCCCGTTCTTGGCTACTTTTTCCCCTTCGCATCTCTTCCTACACTCCCACTCAGTCCCAACCCCGAACACAAATCTTTCTGGTATACAGGCCTTCATTTGGCAAGCAGATTACTGATTCAGGCATTTTTCTGCTGATTTAAAAAAATCACTTATCAGTTATTATTCTGTCCCTAAAGCCCTATGCTATGATAGTGAAATATGAGGAAACGTTAATCTCTTTTTATATTTTTTTAAAGAAAAACATGTCCATGTATTGCATGTACATATATACACACAGCCCAAAAGCCACAAACTTCTCAACTTTCCAAAAAGTGATAATTTCTTTTTTGAAACAATACAAATATATCTTCACTTTGGGAAGAAATATGAACAATTTATCTCCATGTATTTTTGCTGTTGGTGAAAGAAGACAAAGTAACAAAGTATACTGGGATTTCAAGAACTTTCTCCAACCTGTCTATATGAAAATTCTGAGTACTCTTCATACACATCCATGTTGTAGCTCTGGATACATGTATGCTGGTCATGTTCTTTTCGCTTGATGTATCATCCTCCCAAATAGTTTTTCACAAGCTATTAGCACCTCTCCACAAATGTTGACAGTCTTTCAGGCCACAAAATACTCCCAAATACCACAGTAGTTGGCCTCCTATCCAATGGATATAAGGCTTAGTCTTCAGCATTCCATCTTCTGGAAAACACAGGATAAAACAAAATCTGCGATCTGTAGGGTAAATATTAGGTTCATGAAAACCTGTCGAGATAAACTCCACAGTTACTGTAATGGGAGAAAGCACACAATAGTGGAAAGTGTTGAACTCATCCCACAGCTTCTCTATGTCCTAGTGGATGCAACATTATTTGGAAGTGGAGGCTGCTCTATTGAGTACAGAAGTTCCCCATCCATGGATATTTTGCTTTTCATGGGTTCAGTTATCTGTGGTTAACTGCCCTCCAAAAACATTACAGTGTTTTGCGAGAGACAGAGCGACGGGGGGGGGGGGGGGGA
>NW_007260241.1:308195-334171 GCF_000164805.1 Carlito syrichta | reverse complement strand
ATCCTTCACCTCAGCCTTCTAAGTAGCTAGAACTACAGGCACATGCTACCACGCCTGGCTAATTTTTTGATTTATTGCAGAGACGAGGTCTCACAATGTTGCCCAGGCTGGTCTCAAACCCACGGGCTCAGGTAATCCTCTCACCTTGGCCTCCAAAGTGCTGGGATTACAGGCTTGAGCCACCGTGCCTGGCCAATAAGCGTTTTTGATGCCAAGAGTATATAAAAATCTTAAACATTGAAAAATGAAGAACTGGCCATGCCCAGTGGCTCAAATCTATAATCCCAGCACTTCGGGAGACTGGGGTGTGAAGATTGCTTGAAGTCAAGAGTTCCAAAAACACACACTTGACCATTCTGGAGGACAGAAGGCCAACATCAGGTCTCCGGAGGCTCTGGGAGAATGCATTCCTTCTCCTTCCAGCTTCCAGTGGCTGCTGATGTTCCTTGGCTTGTGGCCACGCCTCTAGCTGCTCTGCCTTCCCACGGCCTCATCGTCTTCAGTGTTCCTCCTCCTCTTCCACCTGTCTAATCTCTTTCTGTCCCACCCTTGAGAATATGTGGTTGTGTTTGGGGCCCACCGGGCACTTCAGGACCAGCTCCTCCTAACATCTTCAACTTAACTGCGTCTTGCGCCACACAATGCAATATTCGCGGGCTCTTGGGATTAGGAGGCAAATATATCTTTGGGGGTGCCACTTTAGCCTACTGCCCCCACATATTGTATTTTACTATTATATTATCTGAATAAATACTTACATTCTCAGCTTTCATGGTTCTGTAAGATTACAATAGTCTTGGGAACTCTGGAAACAGCAAAGTTTCCTTACTTAAGATGCTAGAATTTTTCATTCAAATCTGAGAGTCCAAATACAACTCTTTTTTTTTTTTTTTTGAGTTGGAGTCTCACTCTGTCACCCAGACTGGAGTGCAGTGACCGCTCCCGGTCACCGCAGCCTCGACCTGCTGGGCTCCGGCGATCCTTCCGCCTCAGCCTTCCGAGTAGCCGGAATTACAGGCGCGCGCTACCGCCCGGCTGATTTTGTGATTGATTGTAGAGATGAGGTCTCGCTGCCCAGGCGGGTCTCGAACCCGCGGGCTCAGGCAATCCACTCACTTCAGCCTCCCGAAGGCGCGGGATTACAGGCTGAGCCACCGAGCCCGGCTCCAAATACAACTCTTAATGAACATGTTTCACCTTTTGTAGGGAATCTCCTACACTAATTCTGAACTAGACAACTTTGTGCCATTCTGAGATATTTTATTTACGATACACAGCTTTGCTACACAGTTATTGTTTAGCTGATGGTGCCTAAATACTAGACAAATACAACAACTGACAAGGCACCCCTTGCTACTTTGTCAATTCAGCTCAAAAGTCAGAAAAGTTTAATGAGCCAAACCATTTGGTGCTTCGCGTACTGCCAAAATTGTGTGCCCAAATTAGAATTTAATCAAATAATGGTGAGCTCACTGTACTGACGACTGTCATGTGCTCCTTTAAAATGTTTAGAATAAGGTTGAGACACGAAGGGTAAAAGAGGTATCTGTCGACCACACAGATTTTCAAAGGCTAATAATGATGCCATATCTTTATGTCCAGGAGGCTACTGTTGGTTGTTTTCAGCACACCCAGGACTCGTCGAGGCCAGACTGTCAGAGGCCGATTAGTGAAGCAGCCTGTTTATTCACAACAAGGAATATGCTTTTTCAGTCCCCACGGGTGTAGCTCTGTTTTTCAGTGAATCCCCTTCTCCAGATCAAAATATCCAGAAGCCTGACTTACTTATCAGAAAGTAGCTTTGTAAGCAAGGAATCTGAATAAATGAGATTTGGAAGAGTATTTTGCATGAGCCACAGATGACCTCACACACACATGAAATGTCTATAGACAGCGGATCTCATCTAAAGCTTGTTGATTCTTGCTTGCCTTACATTTAGAAAGTAGTCTTATTTCCAAGTTTTAGGGCCTTCTTACTTTACTCCAAGGTACTTGATTTGAGGCTTTTTATGTATTTTGGCAGCTTTAATGAATGACTAGAGCAAGGAAGTGACTCCATTTACGACTCCATTTATGACCACTAAGATCACCTCAGCTAATTACAATAAATAGTTTTAATGTACAGTAAATCTCTTACTCTTGACATGGATTCTGTCAGTTACTATAAGCTCAGTAAAATAAGGCTCAAACTATACTTTAAAAAAGTAGCTTTAGTGAGTCCCAGGACGTGATGATGACGCAGGAAGGCGTTCTCATTCTGAACCAGATCTAAACACCGTACATCCAATGGAAGAAAGACATGGCTTTTTGCTTGTTTACTCTGTTTTTTCAAAAGAAGTTATAAAATCCTTTGCTTGACACTTATAAGAATAAGGAAGTGATCCATGTTATGTGGTCATTTTTCAGTTCACAGAATTATTCTTGCTTCTTTTCCACTATATGTATTATGCTTCTCCTTTTCATGGCTTAAAAAATGCCCTCAGGGCATCAGAATGGTGCTAGTTCAATAAAAGGCAGACATTGTCTAACATAGGAGTAGTTCTCTAACTGCTTGCAAAATATGTTGAAATACTGGCATACATTTTTAAAAGTACTAAGATTATTTTCCACTGGTAACATAACCTTGAAATTTAAGAAACGAATCCAGGATCTAGCAAAAAGACATGTATGCTGAGTTAAACCATATTCATTCATTCATTCATTCAACAAATAGCTATAAGGTGCTAGGCACTTTGCTAGATAATAGGAATATAACGCTGACTAAAAATACATAGCCCCTGCCTACAGGGTGAATACAGTGAAGTATTCAATTCAACTCCATCAGACCAATGTATATTTCCTAGTCCTGTTTGTGTGTGTGTGTCTAAGTTTTGGGGGAGGAGGGGGGTTGAGATAGGGTCTCACTCTGTCGTGCAGGCCAGAGTGTAGTGGCATAATCATAGCTGTAACTCGAACTCCTGGGCTCAAGCAACCCTCCTGCCTCAGTCTGCTGAGTAGCCAAGACCACAGGCTCACACCTCCACACCCAGCTAATTTTCAAAATTTTTTGTAGAGACAGGTCTCACTACTTTTCCCAAGCTAGTTTCCAATTTCTGGCCTCAATTCTAATTCCTGAGGCCTCCCACTTCAGCCTCTCAAAGCACTGAGATTACAGGCATGAGTCACCACACCAGGCCGTAGTCATGTTTTGAGAATGCTTTTAAGTAGGACAGTGAGACAAATTGAAGTTGTAAAGAAGTAGACAGTAGCAGTGAATACTATCTGAAAATCGCCTAGATCCTGATATATATGACATAGAGAAGGCAAGAGGAAGGTAGATATTTGAAGTACTGTCATGTAGAAGCAGGGGTAGATTTAGATGGAATATAAAATGTCACATTTTGACTCAAAGAAAAGTTTTAATGTAAAGAATTAGAATCACCCCAGAGATATTCAAGCAAAAAATAGACATCTAGCACAAAAATTACAGAATGAATTATTGTATTGAATTGAAGACTATTTCACTGATTTCCAATTTTTAACATATACTAAGATTCCATGAATCAGTTTGGTTTCTGTGGATAAATCAGCAAAAAACTACAAACAAAACCAAAGAAAACCAGTTACTAAGAAAAATAACTTTTCAGTAATATTTGGATTTTCCAAATTTACTGCCTAGGCTATAAATCTATTTCATTTATCACAAAATATCTTAACTCTATTTCACCTTGTATATTCATACTATGTGTATTAACTTAGTGTTAAAACTTATTTTAATGGTTTCAAATTCTTTTCAGGCTCTGTTCTCTGCCTAAATTAATCTTCAACACAGAATTCTTTAACTCAGGCGTGGATAATTTCTTAACATGCCATTTTACTAACATATTTAAGTCCAATTTGATGTTTTCTCCACCTACCATTAACCTATTCTTCACCATTTAAGATTTTACTAACAAAAATGTTTTCTTCTGAAAATAAGTTATAGACCTTGTTTTCCACAGCTACATCATCCTCATGTCTCAAATCCTAAGGTCCAACTGGGCGTGGTAGCGCACACCTATAGTTCCAGCTACTTGGAAGGCTGAGTTGGAAAGACTGCCTAAGCCCAGTAGGTTGAGGCTGCAGTGGCTGTGAGAGTGCCACTGTACTCCAACCTGGGCAACAGAGTGAGACTCTGACTCAAAAAAATAAATAAGTAAATTCTAAGGTCATACTTTAAGAAACGATTTTCATTTTATGGCAGCTTTGGTTCAGTGCCTTGCCAGATTCCACTATTGTCAACATATTTCTAAAGATCATTTCTGTTGTTCTATAATTCAGCAAAGGTGACATATCACTCAGTATGATTGACCTAGGTGATCAACAAGAAATTGTAGAAGTGACAACATGTAATTTCTGAGACCAGGTCATTAAAGGCATTGTGGCTTCCACCTTGGGCTATTGGTCACTTGTTCTGGGGAAAGTCAATCACGATGTCAGAAGAACTCAGTGAGCCCCTGGAGTGGCCCGAGGTGGGACGAACTAAGGCCTCCCCCAACAACTCAGCCATCAAGGACTGACTCGCCAGTCTCTTGGGTAAGCTATGGTAGAGGTGAATGTGCCAGTCATAGCAAAGCCTTCAGATTACTACAGCCCAGCCAACAACCTGATTGCAAACTCATGACAGCACTCGAACCAGAACCAAAGTTAAGCCACTGTTGAATTCTTATCTTAGAGAAACTAGGAAACACAATAAATGTTTAAGCTTAAGTGAATAAGTTTAGGTATAGTCTGTTTCACAGCAATAGATAAATAATACACAACAAAGCCCTAATCCCAAATAAATTTATATTATCATTAATATAGAGAGAAACATATACTGCTCACTTTTAAAGTTTATTTTATGGTGTTTTTGTTTTGATTGTTGATTTTAATTTTTTTCCTTATAGAATCTAAATACTCTTGAAAATTAATTATATGAGAAAATATTCATAATGCAGTTTCATGAAAGAAAAAGTAATTAACTCTCAATATGAATATTCCAACATTTTTATTTACATATAAGGTAACAATTAATTATTGCCACACAACAGGCCACACCCAAATTTAGTGCTTAAGACAACACAACCACTTGCAAATAATTCTACAGCATGGGCTGGGTCAGGTTGGGCAGCTTATTTCTGCTCCATGTGATGTTAACTGGCCTCAGTCATGCATTGAAGTCGGCTTGAAGCTTCACTGGAACCAAAGACTCCAGACGGTTTCACCCACAGGTCAGGTTCCTGGGCTGGGGTGGCTGGGATTTAGCCAGATCTCTCACCACACGGTCTATTCAGCAACAGAGCCTGTCTTTCCATAAGACCTCTCACTCCCAAATAAATCACCTCAGATTTCTTTCTACCGTGTCTCAGGGCAAAGAAAAAGCTGCAGGCTCTTTAAGGCCCAGGCCCAGACGTGCACAGCTCCCCTTTCACCCCCTGCTGTTAGAAAGCAAACCTTGAAGCCAGCCCAGATCACTGAGAGAGGGCTACACAAAGGCTTGAATTCTGGTAGGTGTGGTTCATTGAGAACTACTCTATAACAAATTGCCACACAGAACATCTGTATATTCCAAATATTCTAAAGTTCAAATGCATTGTTTTTATCAGTTCAATAAAACAATAATTTTTAAAATCTGATGACCATAAAGTCAATATCCTGGAAGATAGTCATTGTTACTGCTGAACCTGGTTTCAGGGACATAAATCTCTGATCTCTACTGCCTCATCTGGAAAGAGTTCTTTGGGCTGATACATTGCACTTAATTATAGCACTTTATTCCAAATTCGTGATTAATAGGTGTAGGTGATGCCCTTTATTAAAATTATAACTTCTAGGAATAAAAAGCTTCATTCTAGTCACTATTCTGCATACCTTATTTTGTCCGCAATATTTATGGATGGGTACACGCATAGTGGTTAAGGTAGGAAAGTTTCAGAATATTCATACTGCTGTATTTCTAAAAAAAAAAAAACAAAAACAAAAAAACACTCATAAAATTTTTATCAGGAGAAATAATAATTTTTAAATCAATTAACTTTTATTTTAAAACTTACTACATGCAAGACCCTATCTTGGGCACCATGTGGAATGCAATGCAAGATTTACTGCTTGACTTTTTTTTTTTTTTTTTTTTTGAGTTGGAGTCTCACTCGGTCGCCCAGACTGGAGTGCAGTGGCCGCGCCCGGCCACCGCAGCCTCGCCTGCTGGGCTCCGGCGATCCTTCCACCTCAACCTTCCGAGTAGCCGGAATTATAGGCATGCGCTACCACACCCGACTGATTTTTTTTTATTTATTGTAGAGATGAGGTCTCGCTGCCCAGGCGGGTCTCGAACCCGTGGGCTCAGGCAATCCACTCACCTCAGCCTCCCAAAGGCATGGGATTACAGGTTGAGTCACCGAGTCCGGCTACTGCTTGACTTTAATGAACATTTTAAAAGTCAATCATCAGAAAGAACCAATATGAATCTTAAAAGAATGTCACAAAATAGCTTTATAAAACATTTTTTGACATGAAAGTTATGAATATAAAACCAAACTTAGCAGCTACTTTTCTTTCTTAAGTAAGAGGACTAATGAACCCACGGCAGATGGCCTTGGCAACTCTAAACACACTGGCCCCACAGTTTGCAGTGGTTGCAATAATGGTACTAACCCATGGAAAAGTAGATGGATTCCTGAGCTGCCCTTTTTTCTTTCCCTTTCCCAGAAGTTGGCTATTATCACTTTTCCCTTTCCTGTGTCCCAGAAACAGCATTTCTGAGCTACAAACCTGGCTTCAGCAGGACAGTGGCCCAGAACGCCAGCATGGTAAAAGAATACACCAACCGCCAGTTTCAAGTCTGCTCATTTATGCCAAACCACGCACCAGCCCATCTCAAGATGACCGAAGTCAACACGGTAAGATCAAGAAACAACCCTAGAACTCCATATCAGAAAAGAAGCACAAGGAGTTGGTGCTCTTCAAGCTAAGAAAAATTAAGAATTGAAATGCTTAAAATAAAGTGATCAATAGAAATGATGCTATAACAACGTTGGCTATCATTTATTGACCTCTTACATGTATCCTTGATCATTCTAGGCACTGTAACTGCATTATCAATAATAATTCTGAGACAGATATTACTATAAACCCTCTCCCCTTTATATATGAAGAAACTATTTAAATGGCTCACCCAAAGTCATGTATGCTGTAAGTGTTAGAGTTTGAGTTCCAGCTCATGTCTGTCAAAAAAAAGTGCCCTTTCCAATTAAAATATACAGTACTCTCTTACTTAGATTTAAATAAATGATTATGTCAAAAAGTAACCAATTTAATACAAACTACCATTGATTTTAGACATATAAATCAATATGGTCTTCTAAATGATCTTCTTGGTTTTTTTGGCATATATACTTCAGTTCATCATCCTTAGGAGTTCTATATATTTCAGATAACTCACAATATAAACAAGTTATCGAAGTATCTGCTATCTCTTAGTCATAATCAATATTGTCTGTTTTGTAATAACAGCTCCCATAAGACTAAAGTGTTCAATAGAAATTTACTGAATGAATACAAAAAGTGTATCTTCAGTTTTTTAATAAGTAGTATCAACTTATAGGACTCAATAACTATTAGTGATAATTATAATTACCTCAATTAAAAAGTACCAGAAGAACTTTTGAGGTTTGGTGAACTCCTAGGGAATTTTTTTCTGGTCTAATGATTTTTTAACACTAATTTCAAGTTTGCTATAAATATTTTTGAGCTGTATATTGCAGGAATTTATCCATAGGTTATCTTTTTATCTTTATTCAGATTCTCTTAAAATGTGTAAAGGACTCATATATTTGACCTTCAAAAACCCTTGAAATCCTCAGCCCATAATAATTTCTTATTAGATTTAAATGATGCCTCTTATTTTTTAATTCTTTACACTACAGATTTGCAAATTTTATTGACTGATTCTGAGGAATAGTGAGTTCAAGAGATAAACCTGCTAGAAATTACATTTAAAACTACTAGAACAGTGGTGAAGGAGTAACCGCATGAGAGAATTTTCAGGTCATAGAATAAGTTTGACCAAAATGTTAGAGGAAATCTCTTCCTAGTTGTCCAATTAATTAAGCAGATGTAAAGACTAACACTTGATATGTCCAGGGCAGACCTAAAAGCCTAGCCTTGGGGGACTGAGTCCTCTTCTTCTAGTCCCTTAAGCTATTTCTGGGAGTCCAATAAACCCTAGATTTTGTCTGCGCTTGTCTCAGTTTGCTTTATTCGGTACACTTCCAAGTCTTTTCTTGATAACAATTCTATTCCCCTGCCTGCCTTCTCTTGGCAACAGCTGACCTGGCTGCAAGCCCAAAACATGGTAAATGACAAATCACTACCAGATGAAGCTGCAAGTTTTACATAGAGTATTTCCTCCAGACTCAGGACACTTGAGGCCCAGTAAAATTACTAGAGTGATTCTGAATCACAGGGAGATATATTTTTTGTGGAATTCCTCAGGTCCTGCTAAATAATAAAGCACTAATGAAGAGGCCCATTAATTTTCAAAATCAGAAAACAGAAAATAAGTTGCCAAGAGCCAAAAAAAATTATAATGGTGACTGGGAAAAAAAATTATTACACAAAGTCATGATAAATTCTCTGCTTTTAAATTATTTTCCTATTGGTTTGCTTTTAATTTAAAAATGTATTGTTTACAAATTTTCATTTTTAATTAAAACATTAGAAACCAGACTTATTAAAGAAAAAAACCCATACAATCCCGTCATTAAAATGTTTGACTATACCCTCTTCTAAAAACAGTTTTGTCACTTTTAGTTTTAAATATTCATGACTATGCAGTATTGATATGATATTCCAATCAACAAATAGTAAAGCTCTACTTTTTAAAAATGTATTATTTGGGCTTATGAATGAATTTTTAAGAGTATACATACAATAATTTTTCTAATATCTGATGAATTAAAAATAAACAGAAACAGAAAATTTCGTTATATAACTGAGTTACAATATAACTGAGTCACAAAAACCTACCCATTGGAATCTCAAAGAAAACTATCTTAGTACCTCTTCCTAATATTTACAAGGTGTAATAAGCCTTTAGGAGTCTTAAGAATCTACCTTTCTTAGCCCTCACTTGTAAATACAAGATTTTAAAAATCTTTATCTCACATGCCCTATAACTTGTTATGAAAAATAATTGGAAAACCACCCCCTAAATATATGTGGTATCATTTTGAAGGAATGTTTATGACATACAGAATGATTTTGTATACAAGTAGAAAATGTACGAGGTCTACCAAATCAAAATTGAACATCTGTAAAAATAATGTAAGAAAGTTATAAATCAATCTGCCGGTGTTTAAAACAATGCATATTTTCCTGTACTTTGCAAATTTGATTTATACTCAGGCTTAAAGACGCTTACGTAGATTTAGCCTTCAGCAAATCTCAAGGAGCCAAATTTTTCCATAATTCCCCTCCTACCAAGGTATCCCCATCAAATTTTGGGATAGTGGCAAGATCTTGTGATCAGAAGACCTAGGTTTTAATCCTCTGCCACTTACTAACTATGCAAAGTTAAGCACTTTGCTAAACATAATTCTCAACTTCCATACCTTGAGAAAGGAAAAATGGGCAATGGCAATTTGATCAGTGGCTATTCAAGAACGGTTGCTTTTAGGATCAAAATTAACCCAAGATCACACAAAGGTAAAATGCCTTTTTAAATAGCAGAGCACTCCACAAGACCAGAAAATGCTATTCCCATAACTGGTCTGTCCTGGCAAGGTTTACATTGTGCCCTCTCCTTCATCTTCACTCTTAGATGAATCAGTCCAAAATACTAGCCTCTTACGTCTTAGAGCCAATTCAACTGTATGATAATACAAGAACGAGAGCACTAAGGAACAGCAGAGCACTCGTGGGGGCTTCTAAGAGCCCTGCTTCCACCACCTCGTCGCACTCCGTCAGTTTCCGGGTGGGACTTGGGACAGGATCTTGACAGACGAACAGTAAACCCCTGCTTACAAAAGGCTTTGGCAAACTGACCACTCTCACGTTTTCCCTCAAACTCCAACTCAGACAACGCAGATGTGAATTTGAAGTGAATAAACCTTTTTTCTACAGCAGGAAGAACACGTATGGGAGAGTTACTGACATTAAAAAGGGCGGTGGGAGTACGTAAAATGAAACACTAAAGTTTATCCTTTTATGAGTAAAAGAAAAAAATCTAGAATCATTATACAACTCCCACCCCCATTCCTTCTCTAACTCCCAAAAGAAGTGCACCACCTGCCTGTGCGAAGAATGACTTTTGGAAGGTTTTCTTTGTTGTTTTTTCCCCCTAGTTTTAAAAGTCTGAAGGATTTTCAGGGTTTATTAAGGTCGCCATTTCTTTAACGTTGTGTTCAAGGCGAGCAAGGCCAGGGACTAGCCTAAAGACAGAAATGCCAACCCCTTATTCACGGCTACTGCGTCCACTGGAAGCAGTGGGTGGGTACACAGGGAGAAGTGAGCATTTTCTTAAAAGGACACATTTTCGCCTTTTGAAACCGTACCCAATGTTGTAGCATCAAGAGAATTTAACTGTATAGCTTCATGGGGTAACATAAAAAGAATCGAAAGAAAACAATGCAACTTTTAAAATTACTTAGGAAAATGGCTGGAACATCATTCTTTTTGTCACTAATGATTATTACCCATTTTAAAGTTGCAATGAATGCACTGTTCCTCAACAAAACAAAGCAAACAAAAAATTTTGATCCCAGGAGTAAGATAAACTCCCTTAATGTGGACCTTCCCAGTCTGCAAAGTCCTCTTCACAGCTTCTCCTGGCTTTTTCCCTGGTCTGAAGCCACTACCTGAGTGAGGGCCACCCAAGGCTGACCCTGAATGAATTCCAGGCAAATCTCAGATTTCATAAGCAGCCTGATATTTCCGGTACAGAGAAGGACAGTAAATGGCGGCAATAACCAAAGCAGCAGCATCCCAGGCTCCGAGTATTTAGGGTGATGACCCCCAAAAATGAAATTTCAGTGAGCTAAAGATGGAAGGAAAAGAAACTTCAAAGGGTCATGTCTAGACGACACCTTCCTGTCTCAGGGAATTGCTTGCAACCTCCACTCAGATGCAGACGAGCCAGAAGGAAAGCCTGTCAAACCTCATTGACCATAGGTAATGGTACAGGGTAATTTCTTCTGATAATGTCATCCAAAAAGGAAATCCTACAGACTAAACCGATTAAGACCTCAAGGGAAATATCATGTTAACAAAATTGTTTTTGTTTTTTTGCTTTTATGGGGTTGTGATGAAGAGAATGGGGTTCTGGATGGGATTTTTTAATTAATTTGGGCCTTTTTTAATAAAGGAAAAGAAAACGGAGTTAAATTTGAGAAAAAAACTGTTGTGATATATAACAGATATGTCTTACAAGTTTCCCCCCTTTAGGTATTGATGAACTCTCAAATTCTTGGTTCCCCACAATTAGAAACCATGTGCCTTTTCAAGAGGAACACAGCTACTTTAAAAAGAACAAAAGCTGATTTTGGTAACTTGAGTCATTTATAGCTTACTGTATGTTTCTGAGATAAGAAGATATGGCTTATGATAAGCTGATTTTATGCGAATATATATTTAGCATGAACACATATGTTTACAGCATCTATTTATTCAGCTATCAGCAGTGTAACTAAAGAAAAAATAAGTTGAAATTTAATTCCAGTAATTTCAAGTTAAGACATCATGTGAGTGGATGTCTTATGCTTATTATCTTGCTATAGTTATCTTTTATTTGAAATGAATGGTTTATGAAGACAAAAACTTCATTTTGTGTTTTAAACTTTTTTCTCCTTTTGCCCAGCCTCCCCTTGAAGTTGCCTTCTAAAAGGCATGACTATTAAGTTCTTTATAATGATTACTGAATTGGTGGGCTGATTTGTTTTGAAGGACATGTGCACATCTGTGGAACGTGCTTGACATTCCGAGATAACACGTCTGGTGACTTACAGCCACATGAATGTGACCAGGTTGTAAAAGGCTGATCTTGCCAGCCATCTCCAGCAGGTCTTATGGGTGGAAATAATACCCCATCCTAGAAACAGAGTATAGCTTAAGGAAAGTCTTTGTTAAGAACGTCTAAACTGTTCAGATCCTGAAGCTGGTTGCACCTACAGTAGCTCGCCAGGTGAGCCCCAACTATACCGCAGTGTCTGAAATTAGGCTTTGCCGTTCCCTTTTCTCACTTGGCTTGACCCCTCAGGAGTCACCCTCGTCGATACTGCCACGGGTCATTCTGGGATACGGCCACCCTCTGTACTTCCCGCATGAGACTGCAACCTGCTTCTGTAAGCCTTTCTGCAAAACAAGACTCATATGTGATAGTCATGACTATTTTAAACGTTGTCCTGTCATCCCAGCACTTTGGGAGGCGGAGGCGAGAGAACTGCCTGAGCCCAGGGGTTCAAGACCAGCCTGGGCAAGACGGCGAGACCCCCATCTCCACAATAAATCAAAAAATTAATCGGGCATGGTGGCGTATGCCTATGTTCTAGCTACTTGGGAGGCTGAGGCGGAAGCATCACCAGAGCCAAGCAGGTCAAGGTTGCAGTAGTCATGACTGTGTCACTACACTCCAGCCTGGGTGTTAGAGTAAGACTCCAACTCAAAAAAAGAAAGAAGTTTTCCATGACATTCTGAAACTCTGATTTGGTCAGAAGCAGCAAACCATATCACCAGTTGTTACTACTTTTATTACTTTTCAAGTTATAAGTAATATATGGTATGTATTGTTTTCTTTAAGGCTTAGAAACCCTGATTATTAAAAATTTCAACACCTATGATGTTCTGATAAAAGTAATTGAGGATGTATTATGAAAAAAGTGGGCAGTGTAAAAACATTTATAGAAGAAAAGTCACCTATCATCATCAACACTTTGACACATTTCATTCTCTTCTTTTTTCTATATATTATTTTGTATATAGTTGAGATCAACCTTGCACATGACATTTTTTATTTAATTATAATTCTCTCACATGAAAATCTCTTCAGAAAAATTTTCAATAACTATATAATACCCCATCCTAGAAACAGAGTATAGCTTAATAATTCATCTATTTTGAACATCTTGCTTGCTCTAAATAACTTGCTGTTAAAAACAACAACAAAAATTATATGTATTTCTTTAGCACAAAATTTGAGGCAAGGAGCACAAACTTTTTTAAGGTCCCCTCCTCTCAGATTCAAAAATAACGAGATGCTCCATGATTGGCAATAGTAAACGAAAAGCAGCAGAAAAAAATACCCACAACTTTCCTCCTTGTGAAGCCACATTCTGCCACATTTCCTTCCAGTCTTTTTTCTTTCATTTCAACATATTGAAATTATTTTTTATATACAATTTTCCACCCAGCTTTTCTTGTTTAGCATATCTGAGGCATTTTCATTCACACTGTCATTACAGTAATGACATTAATAATTATCAATGACTGCACTGCATTAGGTTCTGTCGTTTGAGCAGAGCATAGTTTACCTGACCACATCCCTGGGCATTTAGATGGCTTACAATTTTTCCCTGTTATGAATAAGACTGCACTAAACATCTTTGAGTATAAATTTTATGAGAATTTTATATCATTTCCTTTGCATAGATTACTAAAAGAGAAAATAGTGCATTATAAACATCTTAAAGTTTTGCTATGCTGTTATAAACTGTACCAGTTTTTACTCCCAGCAAAAACATAAATACCTTCACCCTCACCAGTAATAAATATCTTTCAGGCTTTGCTCTTCTGATTTGTGAAAAAGATCACTGAATTAATCTATTATTGTATTTTTTCAGATACTATTGTGTTAAAAAAAAAAACTTTTCCTTATTTTGTAGCCATTTGTAATTCTTTTTTAATAAAATGGTCATTTATTATTTCCCATTTATGGGATTTAGTATTTTTCTTAGAGAGTTGTATAAGCTCTTCATAGAACAAGATCATTAATTCTTTATCACATGTACTGCAAATGTATTTCATGTAAAAAAATTTACTGTTTAATATACAAGACCAATTTTAGTTGACATATCATAGTTTATATAAAAATGGCATATATAAAATCCCTCAAATATTTTAAATGTTACTAAAATATTGCATAAATTTTTTATGAGTATTCTATCTAAAGAAAGGATAGATAACTCCATTTATGTGATGACCAGCCCTAAATTAGCAGAGTTTAAATTAATAAGGATTTTCTGAAAGTAGATGAGATGCACTACCTTTCCTTTGTCACTTTAAAGTCCAAGGATGATTGTTAAACGACAATGGTAATTAACTTTTTTTCCCAACAGGGAAGGGTTTGTATATACAGAGAAACCACAAGACACACACACCCCCACAGGAGCTCCCATAGTTTTGCAGAGCACAGAAATGTCTCCAGAAGACAAGGAATGAGGCGCAGCTTCGGCTCCTTTACAGCATCATTCACCATCTTATGAAAGACAAGTGGATTTCTTATCTCCTCATTTCTTACTCTTTTTCTTAAACAAGCAGACAAGTTTTCAGATAGTTAATATGTTTTTTAAGTGGGGAACAAACTAATTCGGCACAACTCTGCCTTTCGTTACATTAAGAGTAAAAATATATTTTACAAAAATACAATTTCATTTCAATTCACTCAAAATTGTTTTTAAAAAGCGACATTTTAATCATAAATATGGTTATCAGATCACTGTAGGTATTTATCATGATTTAACAAGACTCTCAAACGATAACTTGTCTTCCTAGCACCACAAAGCCTTTTAAATACTTTTAGTTATGTGACATATTTTAAAAATCATTTTGCAAATTATAAAAAGCTAAGTCGATCATTATTTATGCCTTCTTACTTTGATGCTTTTGGGGGTTATCAAATTTTGAATAAAAATATACAAATAAGAAATCTACTTGCTTATGTATAAGGAAAATAAATTAATTTAAATTTGTTAGCAACAAATTTGGCCAATAAACAACCAGGATTTCAACATGAGCAGCAGTACCACCAACAAACGCTTCACTCTTGCAAAAGTTTAATAAAGCACATATATGAGAATGCATCAGGCAAAACCTTGCCAAAATAATGCAGATTGTTTTTAGAAATAAACCAATTCCAAACTGTTTAGATTTTTTATGGATAAAAATATATGATGCAATTAAGGCTGATCCAGATATTCTCTATCAGTAACATATTGAGTGGATCAATGGTAAAAGATCAACCCACGTAACCTAATTTCAATATATGGCTTTTCCTAATTTCTTCAAATAAGTCTAGAAAACATCAATGTTGTTTCCTCAAAAATACATCCTATATTAACATTTTACTGGCTGAAAACAGGACATTTTCTCATTAACAATGGAATCTACGATATGAATTCTAAGAATACAGACATTTTTTCTATGAGATACAACAAAATTAAGAAACAATCTTTTATCGTTTAAAATTGTAAACCATTCTGCATGTGAGATTTTAGGTGGGTTTAGTTGTATGTTTAATATTTTAACTTTACAATGAGTATATATACCATATTTACTGTTAGAAAAAATTAAACAGAATAATGTTTAATTGGCCCCAAAACATATTTTCTGATTTACTTTCATGAGGAAAAAAGTGTTTGCTTAACACACTACTACATTTATAGCTATTATGATGAAAAAAATGTTAGTTGTCCTAAAAACGAAGACATGAAGTCATCATATCTATTTTAATCATCAAATCAAATAGTTAACATATAACAGCTATTTCTGGCTCAAAATTCCATTATTTGTTTAAACTGTTTCTGTAACTAGGAATCCAAGTATGGTTCCCTTTTCTTTTTTCTTTTTTGAGAATGTAAAATTTGTTGAGAAAACAGAAAAGTTCCCACAGCAGGAGGGGACCTGAAGGGGTTGCCCTGGCTTCCTCGTTAAGCATCTCTGAACCTTCTAAGTATCTCTGATCATCTACTTCATGGTCATTCCTGTTTTCTCCATTCAAATTAAGCCAAACATGAAACAAATCTACCTTGATTCGCATACAAGAGCTTTGTGGCTGATGATTTGGACATTATGAAACTACTGGCACCATGCCTTTGATGAACCAGATGGAATGCAGCTAAGAAAGTAAAAGTAAAGCTTCCAACTCTGAATGCACTGTTAATTGAGTAAACATAGCTTATTATTTCAACGGATAAAATGTAAAAATACATCTAGTGCTGGCATTCCTCATAAAAACAAAGTAATCTATTCTCTTCATTGGAGTGTCTTCATAGTTTGACTGAATACACATCAATTATTTCAAAACAACTTTCTCAAGTTTGCTTTTTGGGTTTTTTTTTGGCCTTGACATTGGCTTTAAGTATTTCAGAGGATGTTCATGTTTTTATTTGAGATCACACAAAGGAATTCATATAAAATTAATGCCTAAACTATAAGCCTAAATTTCAAAGCCCAAATGTTTATAATAACCTATAATCTTAATAAATATGTATTACAATAATCTGTTAGCCATGTATAATTAATAATTATAAATGTTAACTATAATTTACCAATATATTAAATATTGACTAACATTATAAAACTGAATTATGATTATTTAAAGATATTTGGTTATGAGTAGTAAAACTACATGTCTAATTTCTTCTAAAACATAAACCAGTATTTCCATTGTATTATTTTAGGAAAAGCTTAAATTTAAAAGCATGATTTCCTTAATATAAATACTGTTTTATTATGCAGCTTATGAGGAAGGAGATAGACTCATCATTTTGATAAAGTCTCTACTTCTATTTTTTTGCAATTTCATTTCAGTAATAAAAATATCCAAATAACTATATGGTTTTAAAAGTGGTTGTTTTATTATCATTTTCCCCAGAAAATATTTTACTTTGTTATCTCAATATCAGAAGTAATCGACACTGCTTCAATCCTGTATTTTTCTCCATCATAATAGTAGTTTAGCATGGATAATCAAGATGTTGGTAAAAACAACAAAAACCACTGAAACGCTTTGCTATTTTACTCTGAATAAAGGCTCACTTTACAAATCCATTACCGAAAATAAAGAATAAAAGTGTACTTGGAACAAAGAGTCTATTTAAAATCTACCTTTTTAAGCTCTCATTCTGATCAATTATTTTTATATACACAGATAAATTCAGGATACATTGCTGGCCACTCTTCTAAAAACACTGCAGTAACATATTTTCCACAAAATAGTTGTTTTAAAAAAAATTCCAAGTGGAATAAATATCAACTATTTGTGTAATTTAAATAAAATTTTGGTTATTTCCACTATAATTTCAGTCATTTATAAATCTCAATTTAGCATTTCTTTTTCATATTTAAGAAAAAATATTTTATTAACACTATCATGTTAAATATTTTCTTGTTTTCCAAGGAGGGGAATAGAAAAAATAAAAGCCCTAAAATTAGAGACATTTTACTTGTAATTTAACTTTTGCTGAGACTCTTAGATTGGTGTTCTTTAAACAATAGATACAATAGCAAGGATAAGATGAATATTACGGGTGCTTTATTTCATTTCCCCTTTTCCTCAGATATCTAGAAATCCATCCCAAAGGCAAAAGGCTAATTAAACTGTAATGTCCCAGGTGGATCTAATTATTTGGCTGAAAGACAATAATAATGGAGGACTGACTGAGCCCAGGAGTTCGAGTCCAGCAATGAGGTGGGACTCTATTTCTAAAAAATAAAAATAATAAAAACATCAATATCCTGGAAAGTCCCTAAAATTATAGTATGCCTATGGTCAATTATCTATTGCCACAATAACTGCTGACCATTACACAGCCTAATCAGAAGAGGTTGCCAGCTTGCAAGCTTTATATGGACAAATAGAAAAAAAGAACCCAAGCCCCTAAAAAGATGCCATGTAAGTTCAGGAAAACCCCCCACCCAGTGTACCCTGGAACTCATTCCCCATTTCAAAGGAGAACTACAGACTTTCCCACTTAACTCCCTACAGAAGACGTCAAAACCAATGTTGAAGCCAAAGAGAAGCAATCACCTAAAGATACAAGATGTTTATTGCAAAGTTTTTAAAAAATGTATCTCCACAATTAAAATAGTGCAAAAATATCTAGATAAATGGAATATATAAAAGAAAGTTTTGTCTGTCAGAGCTGATGCATGACTAGTTCTGAATTTCTGGCTCGCAAATAACAGTAACATATAGTTAGCCCCCAGATTTCATCATTTTCAAAAGCTCTCATGTTGGAATTTTTAATTTCTTATTGGTTGTCTTTAGGGCAGATGAACATTTCAAGAGACTTCACCAAAAAAATAAGATGTTTTACTTTAAAATATACATTTCCATAATTTTCTCTCGTTACAATATCAACATTTGTAAACATGTCAATATTTTTTAAAATTTTTAAAAATTTTTTTAAGAATCAAGGTAAGTTCTATAAAGGAAACAGAAGAAAAAGAACAAAGAAAAAAGTAATCTATGAGAAATATTTGTCCCATGTAAATCTACAAATTGGAAAATATAAACAAGTGAACAAGAAGTTAATATAGAGGAGAAAGGCAACCTCAAAGCAAATTCTCAAAAATATGTAGAAAACAGTTTAAAGCTTTGCAAAAAGTTAAGTCCAAATCCTTTATCAGACACTCTGAATTAATGACTCAGTTACATACCCAATTGCCCAAAAATATTTTGGAAAGAAATTATAGAATTGGTGATTTGATGGTTACTTTGAAGTATAAAATACTTTCCTAAAAATGAAAGCTTCAGCTACAACATGACAAGTCAGACTGATTATTTATTTTTCTCTGATCTAAACTACCAGATTAGCTAGTAGCTAGAAATAATTGACAGATGTGGAAAACCTCTTTGTAAAACAGTTTTGTAAATAGCATGTTTGTGCTGGAAGGGAGTTGGGTAATAAATACTCCAGAGTAAGCATTCTGAGATGCACAGCTGACTGTGCAGCCAGCACTCCTAGGCAGTGTTTATTTGCCTTTAAAGTGTTGCTTTTCTAAAAAATTTTTCCTGCCCTGTAGACTCTTCCTTTTTTAAAAAAAAAAAAAAATTAAAACTGCAGTCAACAGCTCCACAGGGTCACAACCTATGGGAGAGATGTACAATCCCAACTGTATTTTCACATCCTGGAGGGCCTTACCGTAAGTGTATTTACTTATGAAGAAATATTTATTGAACATGTACAACAAATGAGATAAGACGAATAAGAGATAAGCAAGAAGAAATGTGCTTTAATAGGCTTTTGCCTAACTAAAAATCACTAAGATTTATCTACATTAAAAAATTTAGAACAGGGTGTATGGCTAAAATATTTGTCTTGTTTTGTTCTTGTTTCTTTTGCTCATTTTATTACTTTATATATTCTTAAAACATCTTGACACACGATCTTATTTGAGCGTCACAATCATCCTAGAACTTAGTAAAGTTATTATCCACATGTTCCAAACAAAAAAATAGGCACAGAAAGGTCACAAGGCCAGTAAGTATCAGAGCCGAGTCATTGATCACCAAGTTCAGTTTTTTAAAAAGATGACTAACTGCAAGAATATCACAAACTAGTAGCCTTCCTATGCACATTAACACTCCGTTTTTTAAAACTAAAATTAAATTAAATGTGCAAAGCAGCAAGCTATGTCACAGGCCCACTGTTCCCTGTTGTATTTTATTGGGTTTTAATTGTTGTATTTATATTACTCTCTGATCACTAAAATTATTTGCATTGACATCCCATCAAATGCAACAGTCATAACTCATTTATCCATCCATTCACTATTTGAGGCCCTAAGAATTTCAAGTTCCATAAGACCTGGTCACTTCCCTCAGAAAGTTTTTAAGCCAGTGAGGGAATCACGTAAGACCATCTGGACAGCAGGGAACAGAGAGAGGAACAAAGTGCCAGCTAAGCACAAAGGTAAGATACTTAAATTAGTACGTGGGAGGCAATCTAAGTGACTAGTGTAAGGCCCTTTACTTGTCTCACTGTGGTTTTCAAATGGCATTCCAGAGTGCAGCTAGGCTTAAATTCTGTCCTTGTTAACATTCTGCCACATGGAATGATAGCTACAGATTCAGTTCCAGGTAAATCCCAATCCATTACAGATTTGTGTTGAACATTGGCAACTATGTTTTGGAGGAGAGCCTACAGCTACAATTTTACTGTAGGCTTACAAGTTTGTTTGTTTAAACAGAACTTCAATATGTAACAAAAAGGCAGATAAGAGAGACACCTTATACCTGATCAACAAAATAACATGACATTCTACTTTATAGTTAGACTAAAGCCACTTCAAATGTTTTAACACCATGAGTACCATGGTTTCTAAATATATATGTTCTTATTACATCAGACTCAGAGAATGTGAAAAGTCACAGAACCAAAATTGACCTAAAAGAAACGTATCGAGTTTTCTATACATTACTTAATACTCAATAAGCCTCTAATAGAGAACAACGGGATTAAACATTTTAAACCACTGATCCGTCCAAAGGTTTTAGCTCAACTACAACATGAAAACTGTCTGGATTTCACATCTTGCGGTTTTCACCAAAAACCCTAATTCAGTACAAGACTGTCAAAGCTGTTACAAACAAAACTGTAGTAGTTTTGTATTCAGGTCTTTAAACTCTGCACCTCAAGAATCCGTATGCATAGAAAAGTGCTCGCTGCTCTTGGTCGCACACCTTAGACCATTCTCAGTGTGCATCAATCAAGATGCTTCTGGCGGAACCAAGTTAGCTCAACCCACACAGGTAGCACAGGGGTGAATACAGAGCCTCGGTTTCTCACTCATCTTCTCAGCTTCCCCGCCCCTCTCCGTCCTGGGGCAGTTTCAGCCTTGGGCATTTCTTTCACTGCCACAAGATGGCTACATTTGCTACAGTCTCCCTAGTGTGCATCAGGGAAAACAGGGACTCTCCCCAACATCCTGAGGATCAAGCAAAATGCCTGAACATCATTCTGACCAGACGGTCTAGCATTTACTGATTACCTACCGTACGCCAGGCACTATTCTTGGCATTGGGAATACAACCACGAACAAAACAGAGTCCCTACCCTTACTGAGCCTCTGTCCCTCTAACCATTCCGGACCAATCACAGTGAGATGATTGATTTACCTCCACTGAGGATGAGGGTCCATCCCAAACCACATGGCGAGCACTCAATGGTGCAAGGAGCAGAATGGGTGCTGGCGAGGTCACTGCAATGTTTCTCACTCTCACCTATGCATATTTTGGTGCATACTGATATTCAGTTAGATTAACTGACACACAAGGTATGAAGAGAAAAGGATAAGTGTTTTACATGGAGAAAAACTATACCTTGGGGAGAACGGAAGTAATCCCCTGCCACAGACAGGATGGTGAGGCTTCTGCTCCACCCACTGCTCCACCAAAATGCCAATCACCTTAAAAAAAGTGAGCCACGCCAGTGTTTCTAACACCACAACTAGTATCAGGAAATATGTTAGAAAACTTTTGACTACCATACAGTTTTGAAAAGTTAAAATATCACACTCCAGACCAAGATTGCAGTGTGTCCCATTTTCCTTTCTCTCTTCCACAGCCACTGCTCTGCAGGTGTCCAGCAAGGAGACCTAGATAGAGGATGGCCATTCCAGTCCAAATTCAGTACGAGTACCAGAAAACAAAGAAAGAAATATGCCATACTTACAATAGGTGAGAAGTCTCTTTGAAATAAAGGATAGAATATATTGAGCTTATTAACAAATAACCTGTGGATCATGTTACCAGTTTCTAGCTCCACTGCATCAGCACTGGGGGTTACATAACACCAAACTCTAAGGCGGATCACCAAAAATAAAATCCCAGAGATACAGTATTAGGAGAATTATGCTCAATGTGTCTACAGTAGGCATGAGTTAAGTAACCAAGCAACCGCCCAATTCAACAAACACGGGTTCTCAATAAAAAGAGGAATCACCTCCAGCTTTAAGTGAAAATGCTCATAGAGAAGGCAGCTTTTAAGGGAGGCGCTAAAGACTGCAGAAGGAAAAGCAGAATTAAGGAGACCCCATTGGGAATGTGCGAATATTTTGATTGGTTGGAGTGAGCAAAGTATCAGCAGCAATTAACCAACTGTAACAAGTGCTTGAAAAATTCAGAATTGCAAGTCTTGAAAGTAAAAACACATAATCTTTGTAATTTAAATAATTTTGTGGAGTTTTGCTTTAGGGAATAAGTGTCATTGCTTTACTCTTATTTTCCAAGCTTTAAAGAGTAACATTAAATATATTTCTCCTTTTATTAGTCTTGGATTCATACTCTCAGCTGCAGAGTTAACTTCACTTCAGACAATTTTGATTAGCTTTGAATAAGGAACTCCTGATAGTCCAGGGACCAGAATCCATCCTCAACTTAGTTTCTGCAAATAAACTATAACAAGATGGTACTCGAACAACAAGGATATAACCTGAAGAAAAATTCTCTCTGGAAATGGCCTTAAGATTTTAAAGCTGATTAGAGAAAGGCTCTTGAAAATCTGTGAACACTGGTTCACCTCTAAAAGCTAGGAAGATTTCCAAAGGGTAATAACAACTTACTTTTATGATCTTTATCTCCCAAAAAGATGGGGAAATTGAGGCTCAGAAAGTTAAGTGGTTTCCTCAAGGTCACCACACAGCTAAAAACCAAACAGGCTGCAGCTGAAATGCAGGTCAGCAGCCTCCACTCTAAGGTCTTTCACATCAGCATTCTGCCTTTCTAAAGAACAAGGGATGGAGAAGAGTGGGAAAAAATCAGAAATAGAATGTGTCCAAAGCCAGCAGGAATCCGTTGATCATATAGACAGATCTGAGACTGTGGTGTGAGACAAAACGAGATGCAATACTCTTTAAAAGGAAAGCACAATTCAACCTCCCAAAACCATGTGTAAACAGAGAACAACTAAAACTGCAACGTTTCCTCAAGGGTCAAAGACACTCAACTAATTCAGACAAATGATCGCTCCTTTCTCTCCTGATATATTTTCATCAATGTAAAAAAGAAGAAAATTATACTCTGTTCTCTAAGACTATTAGAGATAGTATCTAAGTTTAACTCTGTTATGATCCTTGTAAGTGCTTAAAAACTTAACATCTAAATTTTTTACTCTAAATTCCCAAAACTTTCCATAAACAAAAACTTTTAAATTTTTTAAAGTCTGCTAAATAGTCTGTCCCCAAGTTGTATGAAAAATAAACTTAGCCTTGCAGTTTGGGGATAATTAAGTCCCAAAGCTAGCAAATACATGGGGGACAAAAACAGGAACACTGGCTTCAGTCATCTATGGTTTTGAATGACAGTTTCTGTGGACTCCTCCTCTCCTTCCCAACCATCTATCAAAGTTTCCATAACAAAAGCCTAAAACTATTGTGCAGGACAGTAAGAAGATGACGGGAAAAGAGGTGTTCAGGTTTAAAATTTAACAAACCAAAAAACCAGCCCCAGTACTGCACCCAATCACTACTCTACAACAGACCAAAGGAACCATTGTGATGTGAGACTAAAAACAATGGAGATGTGTCCAAAATAGCCACTGAAGGCCATCCCCTTCCCACACTTGAGGAAGTACAGAAAGCTAGGCTATCTCAAAAGCCATAAGTTAATGCCCAATGGCCTTCTGGGGGGTGGTTTGCTTTTGTTCCTTTAAAATTGTGAAAACAAATACAATTTTAGAATTGCATTGGGAAGAGACCACCTAATTCTTGACCAGTTCAAAGCCCAGGGAATGCAGGGATGAGCTAGCTGTACTTTCATCAGTCTTCTCGATGGACTGGGAACCTCCTGAGAACAAGGACCACCCATGTCTGACTCTTTGTATCCCCAGTACCTGGAACATCATAGGTGCTCAATACATGCTTGATGCATTAAACTCACAACGATTATACAGTTGTCCTTCAATAATCACTGACACTCATTTGCAGACGCCCTTTTACACTGATGTAACTGAGAAATATCTTTCAAAGAAAATGCATATAGTTAAGGATTCCTCCAATTCCCGGTTTTATAAGAGTACAACCACAAACTAAATGTGTGCAGCTAAAGGCATTAGACCTTAAAGAGACGCACAGACACTGGTGCAGACCTCCAGATTGACTACATCAGGTTTGTTGTTTTATCCATTAAGTAGTCTAAGCAGATTAATTGGAAACAGACATGTGAAAGTCCACAAGGTTTGACTTTTAGTAACAATTATTTTAAAAGAAATGTATAGGCTACATTTCAACACATCCAAATTAATAGTTCAAGGAAAGTGGAGATCTTCATAAATATTTTTCAAGTATGTGTAGGCAGGAATGTTATGAGACTTGCTTTCTTACTATAACCAGACTTACTGCACAGTAACAAGGTACTCAACTCCAAAAGTTCTGCATAAATAATGTCAATTACCTACATTACCATGGACACATTTTATTTAGAAATTAAATACACCAAAACAAATACTGGCTTTTCTAAACAAACAAATAGAAAGAATAACTATACATCCCTAAGCAGTTATTAAATGGACACACCTTTCATCAAGGCACCAGATGTAAGGGCAATAAAAGCAGTACTAACGTCCAGGTAACAACTGAAAATATGGCAAACTGTTTTGGTAAGTCTCAGTGGAAACTTCTTTGTCAACTGAAGAATACTGGTTTCCAGGAATGAACTCAGAAGCTTACTAAGCCAAGTGTCAAAGTTGATATATCTAAGCTTATAACTAAAATATCATGAGGAATTCTTTTTAAGGCTTTACACCAGGGCACACACATTGGATGGAAGCAAAATGAGTCAATGCATCAACCAAAGTGTTGCATTCTACAAAAGCTATTTGAAAGCACAGAGCCAATGTTCGCTTTTTCAAGTCAATTCTAGCCTTATGCTTAGCCATCAAATAATATATATTTGGATTTTTTCTCACCGTAAAAAATATCCTTACTTTTAAAGGGCTCAGAAGTGGGCAACACTGTTAGCTTTTGATAATATAATGAAATGCCTTATGAGCAGCCACAAGATCGAAAAAAACATCACTTTACATAGGCTCAATGATTATCTGTTACAGTTTATATTTAATATAAACACATTACAATATTACAGCACTTTATTACTTTAGAACCAATTACTACACACTTGAAACAATGTCCAAACATAAATTTTGAAATGTAATAGAGAGTAGATAATGAAGAAATACACAAATCACCAGAACTATACATTAATTCCCAAGAGTCACATTCAAATTCTGTGTACGGGTGTATGGGTATGTGTGTGTGTATGGCAGCTGCTTATTGGGGTGGTTATTTGATTTTAATTTAATAGTTTTGTTTCCAAATATTTTTCTTTTTCAACAGTTTTACTATTTTAATATTGTTCCTCCCACCCAACACTTAGCTCAACTGTTGCTGACCTGGGCAAATGTGTTTCTGATGTCTGTCAGAAAGTACAAAAGCGTCATTTCATTAAACTGTATTATATATGCTCAGAACTGAAAGAACAATTCAAAACGAAGAAGTCTGGCAAAAGTTCAACTGGGCATCAAATAGCACTGGCAAGAATTTTCTTAAACAGATGGTGTAAAATCTTGCTAACACAATAGTGTGTGCTTAACACAAGAACAATATCAGACACAGATGTGTTCCAAATGACCAAAGTACCAAGCAGAAACAATAAACATGGGATGTACATTTAAAACCATGCCCTGGCCAACTGGGGGGGGGGGGGGGAGCAGAGTAAATGCGTGTCTCTGTCAAATAAGAAATGCTACTGATAATTTTCCGGGCTAAAGTTGGCATTCAAATATTCTCTTCGGCTTTCTCGTATGCACTGGTACTAAACCTCTCCAGGGGTGGCCAAAATTCATGACGTAACTTTGGATGCATGTTACAAGAAACGAATCATATCAAAGGAAATCAAGACCTTGGCTTAACCTAAAAAGTTCGGAGGATCCGGGGGCCTCTGCCCGCCATTCGGAGTGGAGAAGACCTCAGCAGCCCACGGATCG
>NW_007260241.1:304722-307114 GCF_000164805.1 Carlito syrichta | reverse complement strand
CGCGAGGTTCCCTCTCCCAGAAGCCGCGCGGGAAGGGCCGCCGGCCGGAGGGCTGGGAGGCGCGCACACGACGCCACGGGCGCGCGCTGGACGGTGCCGTGGCCGGTGGGTGCTTCCTTCCGAGGCGCGCAGGTCGAGCTCTCCCCATAGTCTTCCTGGGAGGCCAGCTCGGCCTGGACGGCTGGTTTACTGCCTAGGTTTTCTCCATCCCGACCTTTGAACGACAGATTTGCGGGGATGCGTCCAGACTTTTCTCAGTGCGAGAGGTGCCCCCTCCAATGCCTCTAAAATTACCGAAGCAGAGGAGGAGAAGAGAAAGAAACCTTGAAAAGGCCTGGTGTCGCTCAAGCTGCCTGTTGCTTTGCAAGACTTGAGACTCAAAGCAACAATCATGCAGCCTGGAAGGCGCTGAGCCAGGTCAAGGTGTTATTGCAGGAAGGGGGTGCCACGTAAGGATGCTCTTTAAAAAAACAAGAGGCAACAAAAAGAAACGCCCCTCGGAGTCCCTTCTGTGGGGATGGGGGTATTGACGAAAAGGAGAGGGGTGAACCACTCTGAAACGCTTTACGTCACGTTTGCAAGCCTGCAGCCGCCGTGGCCCGGTTCCCAAGCCTCCTTGGTGTGTCTGCCAAGAATCCCGAGTCTTGAGGGGGAAGCCAGAAGTGGGGGTGGTGCGTCCCCTCCGGGTCTCCCGCTCTCCTCCAGCCCTTTTCCAGGACTGTGGGATCGAGTCGCGGGGCGAGTCCTGGACAGGGGCTGGGATAGGCCGTGCCGAGCCGTCACGGCACCCAGGGCGTGCGGCCGCGATCTGGCGCAGGGCGGGACCTGGCGGGCTCGAGAGCCAAGACCCGGTCCACAGCCCTCGCGCTTCCTTGCCTGCTCGGTGTCCCCCTCCGTTGTGTGGACTGTAAACAAGGGCGCACCTCCTTTCCAGGCCCCAGAGGGCCGCGGGCAGCCGCGCCGGGCTCCCAGTGACCTCAGCTCCCATCCTGACGGTCCACCCTGGGTCCCCGTGGCCCTGGAGCAAGTCCAAACCTACGTCCAACACGCAGCTTTCCCAGGCGCGCCTTCCGAGTGGGCACACGGAGGCCTGACGCAGCTGTTCCTGCTCCATCCCCAGAGCCCACCCCCGGGCGCAGATCGACCCGCTCTCGGACGCCCAGAGCGGGTTCCCGACTTCACTGCAAACCCTGAAGGCTGAAGAAACGAACCCCGCCTCCTGAGCACCCAAGGGAGCTTACAAGTTCTAGATGAAAAGTGGAGCCCAGGAGTTCCCTGATTACTGTATCATCATGCCCGTGCCCTTTCTTGCCTGGGCTCTTCGAGGGGTTAAGCCGTGTAGGGCGCGGCGAAAAGTGCCAACGTAAGGAAGTGGGATGCCCAGACCGAGGAGGCGGAGGAGGCATGCGGCCCGCGGCCCTAGGCCCACACGCGCGCTTCCCCCGCATCTGTAAAGCAAACCGTTATCTCCCATTCCAGGCACCGAACTAGGCTCCAGAGAGAGGGAACAGCACAGGGGTCCCGCCTCCAGGGTGCTGGGAACCTAGAGCTGCAGGAAGACCTGGGGGGTCGACTTTATTCACCCGATTGGGTCGGGGAGACTCTTTCTAAAGACGTCTCCCGAGCTGGGACGAGGAGAGAGGTGATGGCCGTGCACAGCCCGACCGGGCACGCGGCGTCTGCGGCTCCACCCGGTCGCTGGCGTTCGGGTCAAGGCCAGAAGGAGACGTTCTCGAAGTGAGGCGGGCCTTTGGGCTCGCGGCGGCATGGCCCGGGGGTTGCCCCACCCGCTGAGGATTGGGCGTCGGATTCTGGCATCTGCAAAAAAGGAGGGAGAAGGCTTTTACCGCTGACTTCCGTGTTCCCCTTCGCCCCCGCGTGGCCCTTGTATTGGACACTCCAAACCTTTCCGCGCTGTCTGACCTCGGCCCAGCCCGAGCAGAGGTGGACGGGCGCTTCTCCCCGCGCACGCCCGACCCTGCCGGCCCTGGCGGCCTGCAGCGAGGCGGGGTGGGCAGGGACCGGAGGCTGGGACCGGAGGCTGGCGCCGGAGCCGCCCTCCGGGTCGCCGGACTCTAAAAACCGTGTCCCGAACCCACTTGCCGGAGGTGTCCGCTTCTCAGCTCGCCGTAAAGAGGACGAAATAGCCAAGAGGCTAAAAGTCGGGCCTCTGCGGCCGGAGTCTGGGTGCGAGTTCTCACCCGGCCCGGCCAAACGGGGCCTCGGACCAGCGGAAGAAGTAGAGCTGTTCGCCACAGCGTCGTGGGGCGTTTGTCAAGCAACAGGCGCGAGCCTGGCAAGGAGCACGTGCGCTCTGTTCGGAAACACGGGCCGAAGGTCGGGCTCAGGCGTGGGAACGGGCCAGACTAACTCCCAAGGAGACCTGTGAGGG
>NW_007260241.1:302585-303764 GCF_000164805.1 Carlito syrichta | reverse complement strand
TTCCCGCCGCGCCGGGCTTGGGCTTTCTCGGATCCCTGGGAGCCCGGGGGCTTGGGGCAGGCGCCGCGGGAGGGCTCCGCCCCTTCCTGGCCCGCGAGCTCGGGGCTCGCCCGCCGGCTGGCCCAGGACGCCGAGGGAGCCGGTGCGGGAGGCGGGGAGAGACGCGACGCTGTTCCACCGCCTCGCGCTCTGGCTTTTCCAGAGGTGCGCCACGGAGTCCTGCAGGAACAGGTTGGAGTCAGGTTTCACGGGCCCTGCTGTGCTGCCCGTTCTAAACTAGAAAACGCGTCTAAAACCAGCAGCCCCAAACCGCAGGCGTGCTTAAGGCGAAGCTGCCGGCTTGGAGATGTCACCAGGAGTAAACGGCGTGACGGGCTCTGGCATTTCGCGCCGGCATTTAGCCGGGAAGCGGCCCAGACCGCCCCCTGCCTAACTTCGGGCTCCACGTGGCCCGGATGTTCTCTCTCCTGTGGGGGCGACGCTGCCCCCACTCCCTCCGCAGCCACCTGGGAGGGTTCACGGGCGCTCTGGGGCGAGGCACCGGCTGCAGAGATGCGCCCAGTCCACGCCTCCACACCCTTGGGCGCAGGACTCGGGTTGGGTTGTCGGGCTCCGAACCTCTCCAGACAGGAGGCCCCAGCTGGCGCGGGGCGGGTGGCGAGGCCGGGTCTGCGCGCCAGCGGGTTCCCAGTGTCCCGCGAAGTGCGCCCGCCCAGATGGGCAGCCCACCCCACCTCATTCTTGACCCTGAGTGGGGGACAGACCACGGGTCCCAGGGGGAGGCCCTCTCCGCCCTTTGGCGACCTCCGCTGGTGTAGCTGAACGCGCCCCTCGGCCTCGGAGACCGTGGGTGGGTGACAAAGTCTCAGGAGGAGTCTAGGACCAAGAAGTCCCAAGGTGAGGGCGTGTCCAGCTCCGCCATCTCGGAGGAGTTACGAGAATCTGAGCAGTGCAAGTTCGTGGAAAGAACCTCTGGACGCTGTCGCCTTCAGTCCTTTGCCAGGCCGACATGGATAATGGTTAGACGGGGCGGTCATAAATTCAAAGACACCCTCCTGCCCCAAGCCAAGTGTGCCGTCCGCAGGGTCAGAGCGGTCTCGGTTGAGTTTGCACCTTCGGGGCTCGGGGGAGCCGCCGCCAGGAGCTGCACCTTCCTAGGGGCGCGGAGAATCCCCCGGC
>NW_007260241.1:300216-301848 GCF_000164805.1 Carlito syrichta | reverse complement strand
TGTTCATGATTTAAACTCAGTAGGTAGGAACCGCCACCACGAGAGCGATTGCCCCCCCCGCCCCCCCGCGCAGACACACAAAGTGACGACTTTTGGCCTGTCCTTGTTCATCCAAAATTGGTCTCGATTGGAGTTTGGGCTGAAAACTACACACACACACACACACCCCTGATTTTTAGCCCAAGCACCTACATCGGAAAGGGGTACTCTGCAAAGCAGCCGGCAAACTTTTCCTTTGCCCAAGCGAGGAGCGCGGAGGTGTGGCGCGCCCCGCCAAGCCGGGCCAGGGCGCAGGGTCCGTCCTCGGACGCTCGCCCCCGACAAAGGGTCAGAGGGCCGCTGGACCCCAGACCTTCATAGCCAATACCTGCACGCCCCCCTCGCCTCGCCTCCACACGCGACTCCCAGCCAAAGGCGGGTCCCTCCCGGGACAGAGAACCGACTCACCGCCCGGAGGCCCACAGGGCGAAGCTGGGTGCGCGCAGCGGCGCCGCCGGCCAGGCCAGCCCCCCTAGGGCGCCTGCGGGAAGGCGACGCCAGACCCCTCTCTGAGCACTTCTGCTCCTGTCTGACGACCGTTCTTCTCCCCCAAGCCTCTAAAAATGGATCATTTCCTCCACTTATGCAAAGATAGGAGCTGTTAGATCGAGATTAGTATGTTGAAAACCTGATTGAGAGCCGCCTGATTAGGCGAGGGTGGGTGGAAAGATCGCATAACCGCCTGTGCCCCCGCCCTGCTTCCCCAAACGGTTCTAGCGCCCGGATCTCCAGATGACCCGCGCGACGGGAGTCAAAGAGTGCCCCAGATTCGCTTTGCAGACCCTAACCCTCAGAAATTGTCGTTAAATCTCCAGGCCGGACCTTTCATTTTAATTCCACTTCCCACGAAATCCTGCGCCACGCGCGGTCTGACGGCGCCTACGTTCTGCACGACTTTGTCCCTCTCAAGAACGATGCTATTTCATGGAAAGTGCAGTATGTGAACCCACCTCCCCATTCTGATTTTTGCACTTGATGAAAAGCACAAGGCTTTGTGGTTGCCACGCACAAGTCAGCTTTCTGAAAGGGTCGGTCCATCCCAAGCTTTCCGTTTCCTAAGAGGGCGCAGACTAATGGTGGCGTCTCCCTCCCTCCGCGGGGTAAGTCTAAGCGCGGTCTCCCCGAGAGGACCCGCGGGGGGTGGCCGAGGTTGACGTGTGCGCAGCTGCGCGAGAGGAAAAACAATGGCGCCAGGCGCCAGGCGAAGGCTCTGAAGACCCCAGTGTTTACGGGAGAAAACGAACTCTGCGGTCGTTCCCGGTCCCGCCTGCTGCACAGGCTCCCGGCCTCGCGGGAAGGCCCACCTGGGCGCCCGCTGCCGAATGGCCCGGGCCAGACGACCCCTCTTCCTCTCCCGGACAGAGGAGGCAGGCGATGGCGGCTCTGTCTGTGTTACACACACGTCTCCGTGTGGTGCGAGCGACACCACAGAGGCTGTCTTGGGCCGTAAGAAATACAGACGCCCAGATCTCCTTCGCTCACTGGTGGTTCCCAGGTCTTCTTGCTTCTTAAGAGGAAAAGTAGTCTTTTACTCTCTTACCAAGTTCCGCTTCACACGCTATGACAGTGAAGTTCCCACCACGAGAAGGCCGT
>NW_007260241.1:298171-298885 GCF_000164805.1 Carlito syrichta | reverse complement strand
GGGCCCCCGCCCCACGCCCGGGCTCCGGAGAAAAGCCCGCGGAGGCCGCGCTTTCGCGCGAGAGCAACACTCCAGCCACGGCTCTGGCGCCCGGGTGGCGCGTCGCTTCTGGAAGGCGTTTTGCCCGAGGTGGGGCGAGTTCTTTCGCCGCGCAGATCACTTTCAGCTGGATGTTTTCCTTTATTCGCCCCGCTTTGGGCGCTGGTTAAAAGCAACCCTTCAGTGAAAGCTCACGTGTTGGCTTACTGAGCCATCAGGGGCAATTTGCACCTAAAAGAAGCGAGGGCAAATCACTCGCGACGCTAATTGCCGTGCGTGTGCGAGCGCGCGGCCGCCCGGGTAATCGGAAGCATTTTCATTCAAATCGCCGTCGCGGCCCGCGCCAGGCTGCTCAAATCCCGCCGTAATTAGCGCTCGAGTGTCTATTAAACCTCTTCACCTTTCGGGCGAGCCTACCCCGAAAGCCCCTTTAAAAAATATGTGCGTCTTGCCCTCCTAATTGGGGTTATTAAAGGAATCAAGTTCCTCCCCCACCCCACCCAGCGCTCTTTTCTTCTCGCCGGCTCCACGCCCCCGCCCGCGCCGCTGCGGCCCGGGGCTCCCCGCCCGCCGTGGCTGGCGTCCGGAGGGAAAGCGCTTTGTGCGGGGAGGGTCGTCATTCGCGGGCTCTCCCGGGCGGGGAGCCGTGGGGGAGCCGCGGGCTCCCGGAGCCCC
>NW_007260241.1:264868-297485 GCF_000164805.1 Carlito syrichta | reverse complement strand
CGGCTCCGTGCGAGTCTGCCGGCCGCCGCCGGCTCGCGCGGGGCTGCACCGCCAGCAGCGGGCTCGGGGTCTGCCGGGCGCCGCACGACGGCTGGCGAGTGGCGCTCGGGGGCCCGGGAGGCCCCGGTCCCCGCCAGACGCGCGGACCGGCCGCTGCTTGGTGGCGGAAGGGCAGGGGAGAAACCCCTGCCCGTTCTGGACGGGGACCTGCTTCGCGATTCACCAGTTTTACCATCTCCTTCTTAAAAGTCTTTGTTTCCTCCAAACTGACTGGTCCCTCCGCCCCAAAAACGCCCACGCCCCAGCCCGCTTCGAGGAATTTTCTGTCAGTGAATAGTCACTGATTTCCTCTCCGCGGGGTCTCTTGGTGACAGCCGCTGCTGGGATTTTTTCAAATACTCTTATGCTTGCTTGCAGTTGCCCGAGGCTTTTCCAAAGTAAAAGTTCATGGGCGCATTTAAATAGAAATCGTTTCAGTACCTTCCTGCCCCTATTAAGGTTTTCTGCTTCAAGGCCACCCAGTGCTGTTCCGTCTCCAGTGCTTGGGGAAAAAATGGAAACTGATGTAAAGTTAGACACGAGCCTGGGGTGAAGTGTTTCAAGTGGTGGTTGGAGAGTTGACTGTCTGACTTACTTTGTTTTGCTTTTCTCTTAAAATACTGTGGGGGGGCTCTTGGAGTAGAAATTCTGGCAGTGTCTTAATCCTAATATCATGGGTTTTCAACCTAAATAGCTTTTTAAAACCACTGTTTAAAATAATGGCCTGTCCTACACTGAATTAGGAGCAAACCATTTCACTTTCTATTCTCTCTCCACCCCATTTAGGTTTCCAAAGAATTAATTGTGGAGAGTATGTGTTTTTAAAAAGTTCGTGTTAGTGGGTTTCATTGAGTTTCTCAACATAGGAAGCTGCCTCTAATGAAACAGGAAGGATACCTTGTAGACAAAACCCAGATAAAGAATGGAAAGAAGTTTTGGTGAAAACGCTTTAAAACGGCTAGATTAATCTTGCTTGTTGGTTGGGTCTTAAGGCTGGCAAATCAACATGGCTTTCTCTTTAAATCCGCAGTCTTAGGACTCTACATCCAGCATTGCCACACCTGAGCCTTTTGGACATCGCAAAAACATTTTTTGGATCAAAACTAGCTGCTTGTTTTTAACGAGTCCTTTCAGTAATTAGCATAATCTTTAGGAATGTTTCTGAGTAGATCTTGGAGGGCATTAATACTTCATGGCAGAGAAGACAGGAAAAAGGTTGTGATGAAGTCACAATCAACACAGTCTCTGAAGTAGACAAAAGTTTCTAGTGTTACTCTTGTATATATTAAGGTATGTTTATTTATATGCATCTGTGTTATATAAGATATTAACGATATCTCACCGAGTTTTATGAAGCTTCCCCTTGCAGTAGGACAGGAATCCTCCCAATGAGGGCTTCTGTGTGCAGGGTTATTCTGCCACTTCTTATACGTGTTTGTATTTTAGCTCCAACTAAACTTACATGTATTATATATATATGTATGTGTGATTACATCAAAACCTGGAGCTCTTTATTGTCTCTGAGTACTGTCCAGATAAGTTTGAATTCAACTTGAGTCACTGATTTTTTTTAAAAAAAATAGGCCTAGTATAGAAATGTTATTTGAGAGTATGACAAAACACCATCTTGTGAGGCAAGCAGAAGGGAGTTAAAATGGACAAGTACGAGAGAACTTAGATGCATCTGTTACCCCAGCTAATACCTCAATCCCCTATTTGGGCAGTTTTTCTGACTTGGTCCAAGGTATATATTGAGGCTTAAACAGATTGAATAAGGGCCAATAAATAAGAGGCTTAGTCTCCAGAATCTTCTCACCTCTTTACTCTCTGGCAAAAAGAAAAAGAAAAAAAAAGACAAGGAAGGATTTTTTTTTTTTTTCCTTTGGGGGAAAAGTAAACTTTGAGGGAAGGTGGCAAACCAGGCATCAGATCTGGTTTTAGCAAAGGGTAAAAGGGAGGCGATGGCCCTGCCCTAAAGACTTACTTTCAAAACAAAAACCGGGGCAAGCCTGAAATCCAGAAGGCCCTAAAAAAATGACATTCTAAAGGAAGACTGCACTTCCAGACGCTATACTAGTTGGACCCATTGTAAGGAAGAATATAAGAAATACACGTCTTTACTTCCACCATGGTTAATATTGATTATTCCAGTTTCCTCAGATTTCTATTATTTCTTGGCTATTTAAAACATTTTCTTTAATGAGCCTGTGAGTTCTTTTAAAGAAAGACCAAACCTTTAACAATTTCATTAAAAATGAGACTCTCATCAATGCTTTGGAATCAGGCACGTAAGAAGCCCGTGTAAAACTTTCTTTCAGCTTTGAAGTACCTTTTGTATTTTTGATCGACAGAAAAACATGATGAGTGGTATTTCTAATCGGATACACTTGTTGGGCAGCCTTTTTCTGTGAAATAGTGTGACAAAAGTCTTATCTCACAGTCATATACTTTCCTATTTTAGTCATTAGTTAGATTTGTAGGATGCAACTGATGTTTTTGCATTTTGTTCTTTTACAGGAGATTTAATTAAGCGTAATTCTTGTGTCCGTTAACAAGAGCAAATTTTAGGAACCCGAGTTAATTGCAGAATGATATACATCTTCATACTCTACGGCTAAAGTTGTGGTGTTGGTAGTGTGAGAGCAACAGTTTAAAGTGAGAGCAGTTAGGACTTGTTCCCTGATTTGACAATATTTCACGTTCCTATTTAGAAAGGTTTAAAGGCTGTGTCGTATTAAACACCATCTTGTGCCTTACTCCTTAAAGTATAAATTGGGTACCTTTTTGGAGCCACTTATTGGGAGCTGGATTTTTTCTTTTCCCGTGGCCAAATCAGCCAGTGTACTTTTCTCCTCACATCTGCTGTTTCTGTACAGCTGTGTAATGTTAAAAAGGGAGCCGTCTTCTGCCTATTAACATTTAAATCTACCTTAGCCTTGATAGCTTGGTCAGGGAAATGGTCGCTTAGCTTCTTTATGAGGGTGAGTGTCTTGGAAGCTGCCCTTTCACTTTCCTTGTTGATTTCTTCAGTGGGTGTATAGTTTATCATTGTTTAGCTAAAAAAGCAGAAACACTTGGAAAAGTGTAAGTCTTGACTTCTTTAACCACCAGGTTTCATGGTGGGAAGAATTTGGTAAAACAAAACAAAAAGCCTGTGTGTAGGATTTTCAAGTGACCAAAATTTTCCCTGTTCATAAACAGAGAGAGAGAGAGAGAGAGAGAGAGAGAGAGAGAGAATGAGAACCCTGAATTCTGCAAAGGAATAAAAAATACATATAAACACAAAATGTGTCGTATGCTAGTACAGTTTTTTGCTTGGCATCTAAAAGAATATATCCAGATGCATATTTATAAATGACACCTCTTGGATGAAAGCATTCAGAGCATGTGTTGAAATACAAAGGGGCCAGCTTTTCAAACTGCCCAGGACACAAAGCCAGCGTACACTGTTCTGAAGTGTGGTGTTGGGATGGCTTCTCACCTGCCCTTTTCTCCTCCCAGGTGAACGAGCTGTGCTGGCATGTCCGGTGTCTCTCTTGCAGCGTGTGCAGAACCTCCCTAGGAAGGCACACCAGCTGTTACATTAAAGATAAAGACATTTTCTGCAAACTTGATTACTTCAGGTACACTGCAAAGCTTTTTCCTAGTAAAGCATGCCCTTCGGAAATCATTATGAAAAAAGACTTTTGAAATAGGTTTTGGCTTGTTCAACTTTATTTACGGAAGCCCAGTTTTTCTGATTTGATATCGAAATGAGAATACATTCACAGTTGTTGAGATGTCATTTATACTGGAGATTGAAATAAACATGTTTCTCTCTTCTAGGAATCCAGTATACAAAAATTAATTTTAAGTAATACTTTCACTTTGGGAAGTGAAAGTTTTAGGCATTGAAAGCAGGGAAACTTTTTTTGCTGTGCATAGATATGGCGTATAAAACATAAGGTGACTTCTTATGACCAAAGTCCCTTTTTGGTGGGAGGAGTAAGATCATTAAGTGGAAAAATATTAAGGTTTTGTTACACTATTACAAATTGCCATAGAATGATCCCTAGTTATATACCTGTAACATGCTGGGAGTTTGTGATGAACCATATGACTAAGAAAAACTGATCATTCTGGGATCATAAATACACCAAATCTAATTATTCTACCTAAAAATCTTATTTTTCATCTGTTTGATCTTTAGTTTGTGAGGTTATATTTACATAAGATATTTAATATAAAATAATATAATATTTTCTCTGTGCAATCTTATAATTGTTTACATGTAAGGTTTCTTCTTGGACATAATTCAGTTCTTTATGGACAACTATCTAGAAATTGAAATAATTCTTAAGAATGATTTATTAAAATTACCAAATTTTTATTTATTTTCATTTCCAAATAAAAAAAATCTGTGTGAAATTGAGAAGTTAATACTGTAGAATGAAGTTTGTAATACTAATTATATTGTTCCTACTCCATCTCAAAAAGAGTGATTTCAGGAAGCTTAGTAATTGATTTGAATAAAATTGGTAGGTAATTTAAAGCACTTCTTGAAACCCAAGATCCTTTATTTTATAAAATCACAGAATTGTATAATTACCAAAAATGTATATTTCTCACCAGGTTCATGCTTTGTTTCTTCAACAATAGTAACAATTTACTGCTTCTTTCACTTAGGATAGGCTACTCTTAATTTTTTATAGTAACTTAAAGTCTTTTGAAAGGTTTGGTTTTAAAGATTTATTGAAACTAGTTCTTTAGGATTTTTTAAATACTTGCTTCATATTTTATTATATTCTGAAATTCATTTTTAGGATTCTTTTTCTCAAATTAACTAAAAAACCTGATGATCCCTCTAAAGATATGAATAGTAATGAATAGACATACAGGTATAATCTAGTGTAATCTGGGCATTCCAGGCCGTGACAGTGATTGCGATAAGAGATGTGACAAGGAGTGTCCAGTCACTCAGGCTGGAAGAAAAAAAAAGAAATATTGGCGTCTAACTTTAGTAGTTTAAAGATCGACCTATATTTAATGTCCAGATATGCCTCTGAAAATGATTGTTTTTTCTTTCCTATGAATAGCAATGAAATAGCTTTTTCCCCAAAGGGTAAAAAATTCGTGAGTTTTCCTTTTCTACCCACCAGGGTGAAGAATTTCTGTTCTACATTCTTTGACAGTTTCAATGCTAAATGTTTAAAAGTTTTCACATTCTTAAAAAAAGATATTTAAATCATTTTCTAATCCTTTCAACTTGGCTTTAAGAAGTCATTATCTATATTTTCAGTTGGTATACTTTTGTACTTTTAGGTTTTTCCATCTAGACAGTGTGTGTGTATGTGTTAATGTGTTGATTCTGTAGAAGTTTATAAGTGCCCTGATATTTGATACAACAAAGGGATATTGAAACTCATATTTCACTTATTTTAAAAGAAAAATTTAGCATTCTTTTAGAGGAACAGTGTTTTTATTTTTGTAAATAGGCTTTAGTTGTGACCCTATCTCGAATCTTGATTGTTTAGACATTGACTTTTTAAAAAATAATTTATTTCTGTTGCATTTCCAAACTATTTAAATACTTAGGTTATTCCAGTAGAGCATCATAATGCGTTGCTTTGATCTTAGATAGCAGACTGTCTCACCAAGCCCCTGTGTTTCCCGCAGAAGGTATGGCACTCGCTGCTCTCGCTGTGGGCGGCACATCCACTCCACCGACTGGGTCCGGAGAGCAAAAGGGAACGTCTATCACTTGGCGTGCTTCGCCTGCTTTTCCTGCAAAAGGCAGCTTTCCACGGGCGAGGAGTTTGCTTTGGTGGAAGAGAAAGTCCTCTGCAGAGTGCATTACGACTGCATGCTGGATAACTTAAAAAGAGAGGTGGAAAATGGTCAGTCTGTGCTGACGTACTTTCAAGTCCTTGAGGACAGTGAACACAGCAATACAAGTGTTACTTCCGAAGGTCACCTTAATGCATTATTTTGTACAGTGTGTAACTGTGGTAAAACTCACTCAGCACTCTCCTGCTAGCGATCGGCTCCAAGTGTGTTCTCACAGAGAGAGCCGTGATGTGTGCAATAGCTTCGAGCTGTGTCCTCGGGTCACAGCCTTGAGTTAAGGTTCTGCTTTTCTTTCTGTAAATAGTTGTTTCCCTGCCTAAGGGTGGACTTTAGATGTGCACTCTACTCAGTATACAAGCTTATCAGTGAAATCTTGTTTACACGGTGTATTTGTTATGTGATTTAACACGTCAGGGGTTTTCCAATTGAGAAGACGTGTATAGCTTCACTTTAAGCCAAGACATGCAACCCTGTGATTGCAAGATAGATGGACCCATCTGAGTTACCAACGTGTGTGGTATGTTTTCTAAACGCAGGTAATGGGATTAGCGTGGAAGGTGCCCTCCTCACAGAACAAGATGTTAATCATCCAAAACCAGCAAAAAGAGCTCGGACCAGCTTCACAGCAGATCAGCTTCAGGTAGACGTGACAGTGAATTTATGATATTGGAAGTCCTACACACACACACACACACAATCACACACAATTTCCATGCTGTATAAAAACATGTTTACATTTTCTAAAAAAGTTAGCCTATGCTTTTGAAATAAAAACGAACTCAGTAAATGTATGAAAACATACCGACTGGCCTAAAATATAAATATTTGCAGCTTCATGATAGGATATGAACTAGTCATTCAAGCTTTGTTTTCCTGGGGACTATTAGTGTCAGCATCAAAATGGAAACAAAAAGTTGTTCTGTCCTGACTTCCTGAAAGCATCCTTCTGACCCAGGCAGTTATATTACTATATATAGTTGCAATGGAAAACAATGCATTTTGAGACTATGAAAAGAGATATGCCGAATGTGGGTCTGTGGGACACTATGTATTAGTCTTATTAACAAATGGCAGTGGGCCTTTTAATGAACAAGATTGTATCTTTTTTGAGGAGGAGATACTTGAAAATGCCTTAGTGTAAATAAGAAACTACTGGTTAACTACAATTGTGCAGACCCTTTCTTGTTTTTAAAGGGAGTAGAGGGAGTAATTCTATAACCTGACGCTAAGGGTTGACTATGCTCCCTGAAGATGAAGACATTCTTTTGAACTTTGTTGCCCTAAATATAATTATCATAAATTTGATCTATGCAAATTGTCAAGAAAATAATGAAATAATTACTTTTTATTTAAGTCTACACATATAATGATTCTCTCTGGCATTTTTGTGGACAATGAAATCATATTTTCTAAAGAATTCATGTGCTGTGAGGTATTTGCTTTATGTGAAAGTAAAGGAGCATTTAGTGAGGACCTGCCGTATGCTGCTAGGTACTTTACACAGTGTCTATTTTAGCTCAGACTTTGAAGGACATTTATGTAGTGTTGAATAATGAAAGTAATTTTTTGAAACTCATGTGTAGTTTTCTAAAACCTGCTAGTATTTAAGTTGAATACAATAAAAGTGTTTCAAGAGAGGATTTTAAATTTGAGAAGGATTAGGAAAGAAACCTTAGTGTGACACACATATTCCAAGGGATTTTGACATTGGAAGGCATTCTAGCATAAAAACTTAGATCCATTTGAAAACATTTTCTAAGTGGGTCATTGTTTGGGGTTTCTTAATTCAGGCATAAAGCACATGGTCAATAAGCAATAATGAAAGGGCAATTGGAAGAAATATCTCTGTCTAAACCTTACTTTTCTGGATTCTTCACTGAGTTATAATGAGGATCACATGATGCCCTAGACATGAGTACTTATGGGAGACCTGGAAAAGATACTCAGGCACTAACAGTTATCTGGGTTAAAATAGAATAGCTAATATAAATATATTTCATTTATAAAATGGCTGTTCCCATGAAGGGCTAGATATAATTTAAATAAGTACAAGGTTGATAACTTTGATTTGATGTAAACATTTATTAAAATTGTGAAAATTTGAAACTATTGTAGGTAGATATATACCCTCTGGGCAGATAATGACAGATACTAATTCAATAGCAAGGTAATTATAGGACACCAATTAAACAACAAGGGAATACCATCTGTGGAGGTTTTTGTGTGCCAAGTCCCAGGCCAGGCATTTTATCCACATCATCTCCTTTAACTCTTAGAGCAGTTTCTTGATGTAGACAGCCTCGCCCGAGAAGTGCAGGAGCTTCCCTCAAGGCAGTCCACCAAGAGACTGGCAAGGGAGAGGTTTGGCCCCTTCTCCCCAGACCTCTGGTCTCTTCGTTGTGCTTGGCCTTCCGGGAGTCCGTAGTGGAGCTGTGCCCTCACAAAACTCCAGAGCACGGCAGCAGCAGCTGAAACAAGAGTGAGATTCTGAACCTTGTAGACAGCCTTACGGTTGTAGGTTGTACGTATGCATGTGATATTGAAGCCGTGCATTATGGTGTGAAAACGTGATCTGAATCACAAATTTCAGAAATGTTGGTCAGAATCATCGGTTTTAAAAAAATGAGACATAAGTGATATGCTTCCAAAGTATAGTCTCATCTATTCACTATTTACCAGCATTTATCTTATGCCAGGGGTGGCTGAAACCAGTGAGATACAATCTTTGTCCTGAAGTGGTTCTTTATAATTTAGGATTCTGGGATAGCTATAGACGTTAAAAAACAAACAAAACAAAACACACAAAAACAAAAACCTGAGTCACTTGTTTTTGCCAGATCCTCTAATATGTCAGACCCTGGGTATACCCTTATTGTTAAACTATCTTCCCTTCAGAAAGCTGAGTACATTGAAGTAGAGCTTGATTTTAGCAAGGTAATATAGGTGACCACGGAGGAAGTCAAGATTATCTATTCAGCATCTGCTTTGGGAAAAGGAGAGTTAAAATGAAAGAAATAAGTAATTTTCCAAAATTCTTCTTTAGAAACCTATGGGAAGAAAAAATAGTTTAAGACTCAGAGGATGTGTCGGCAAATCTGTAGCAAATAAATAAGTGATATTTAAGGAGTTCCTGTCAATATTATGGTTTTCTTATTGTAGTTGGAAGAACTTGCTCATTGACTATCAATATTAACATGCCAAGGCTAGCTCCTACTTGAATCTGTTTTTTGGATCGAGCTGGTCAGCTGCTATCATGCCGACCTTCTTGCCTTAGAATGATGAGTATCGCTCAGTGTGGTGGCTCACATCTGTAATCCCAGCACTTTGGAAGGCTGAGACAGGAGGATTGCTTGAGGCTAGGAGTTCAAAAATGACAAGTGTCTACAGAGGTTCACTCCTTAACCATGTTAGAAGAACTTGTAAAAGGAGTGAGGTGGGTTTCAGCAACATTAATGACTGGAGAATAATGCAACTGAGTAGAAATTGAAAGAGTGTCTTTCTTTTTTGTTTTTGTTTTTTGGTGTGGGAGTAAACTCTGATTCTAGTAAAAGGAAGATCAATGAACTCATCTTACTTTTCCGTTAGAATATTCCAATTCTAACTGACTAGTGTTGGTTTAGGTTTTGCTTGATTCACAGTTGCTTTATTAAATGTAACTTTGGGCTGAACATGGTGGCTCACACCTGTAATCCCAGCACTTTGGGAGGCCGAGGTAGGAGGATTGCTTGAGCCCAGGAGTTTGAGACAAGCCTCGGCAACATAACAAGACCTCAACTCTGCAAAAAAAATTTAAAAAGCAACTTAGCCAGGTGTGGTAGTGTGTGCCTGTAGTCCCAGCTACTCTGGAAGCCAGGCAGGAGAATGACCTGAGTGCTAGAAGTCGAGGCTGTGGTGAGCCGTGATCGTTCCACTGTCCTCCAGCCTGGGCCACAGACTGAGACCCTGACTCAATAAATACATACATGAATAAAATATTTTGTTCCTTACTGAACTTGTGAATTTGAAATGCATTTGTAGAAAGCATGTTATTTTTGTTTTATAAATCATTAATAATGACCTTACAAGCAAACCCTCAACTATCTGTTCAGCTTTTTCTACTTGGAAAATTAAAAACAAAGACATAATTAATCTACTCATTCTTTTTTTCTCTTTGTGATGTTACGTGTGTAACTGCAAATAGACACAACTCAGCATGGAAAGATGCTAGAGGAACACATTTGGGGAGGGAAAGAATGAGGTGGACCGAGCAGAGTATAAACTCCTAGGCCAGTGCTGCCCTTGCTTTTCCAAAGCAAAATCCATGTTCTGTTTACAGTGATTGTGTAGATAAGGTACAGTCAGATGGGAAGCCAGGAACATTTAATTCTAGAAGAGCCACTAATCAGGGAATTCAAGTGAAAATTCAATTTGTGAACCTCACAAGGTTTCCCAAAACATTGGCCTTTTCCCTCATACTGTCAGATCACCCTCCCATTGCCAAGTTTCCTTCTACCACAAGCTCCTAATATACCGTGCGACAGGAAGGGAGTCTGACTCCTAGGGGTATGGAAAATAAGATACCCCCTTGCCCTCCAGTAACTCACTTTCTGCTGTGGCAAGTAGACTTGCAAATAAACGAATGAGCTACCCTGTGCCAAGTGCACTGGCAGATGATAGTATTCTATGGTGGCCATCATGACCAATGCTATTAGTCCTGCCTGCTGGAAAGGGTGAAGATGCCCGTGGTGCTGCTGGACTTCAGGGAGGATGGTCACTCTCACCCTAGGCCGGCAGACGAACATGGCCACATTGGGTGCCACCTTCATTCTTCATGACACATTCTTTATGTTGACTGTTAATGATGAAACTCAAGGATCTTCCTTGATTGCTGTAATGCTTCTCTTTTCTGAAAAATGCAAAGCTTTCGTCTTGCGTTTTTCTTCTGGTGCTCCCTCCCCGACTCTGCCTTTTCCCTTTGCTTTTTTTTTTTTTTTTTTTAAGAGATAGGGTCTTGTACTGTCACTCAGACTGGAGCGCAGTGGCACAATCATAGCTCTCTTGAGTTCTTGGGCTCAAGTGATTCTTCCTCCTCAACCTCCCCAATAGCTGGGACCACAGGTGTGTGCCACCATATCTGGCTATTTAAAAAGAAATTTTGTAGAGATAGAAGTCTCTCACTGTGTTACTCGGGCTCAAAATCCTGGCCCCAAGTAATCCAACTGCCTCAGCCTCCCAAAACCCTGGGATTACAAGTATGAGCCACCATGCCCAGCCTCTCTTTTCTTCTTTACCTTTTATTATAGAAGTCATTGGCATGTCTGTATCTTTCTCCAGGAAATAAGACCTGGGACTTCTTTTATTTTTTTTCCTTCAGTGTGTCACTATCTCATAGCACTTGGCATGGTGATTTCAGTCCCCAAGGTTGACATCAGGATCACATGTGAGTCTTTTCAGTCTATGGATGTTTAGACCCTGGGACATTCTTATTCTGTGAGCTGATGGGCATCTCTTCTTAAGATCCCAGATATTCTTTGACTAGAGTTCAAGCTCAAAACAGTGGTAGAGTCATTGCAATGAGGTGGACTCTACCCATCGAGCTGTGTACCATTTGCGGAGGAACAGAAATTGTTCACAGAACTGTGCAGAACAGCAGAGGGTAGAGATACATGTGATATGACATTTGCATTTTGTTAAGCGTTCTAACCCTGGAAATGTTTAAGAAAATGGAAAAATAGTAAATGGGACTGGTACTATGTATGCATTTCATTTGTGGGTTATAAGAATGAAAGAAAAGGTGCACTTGCTTTTAACAGCATCATTCAGCCAGGCTCAGTGGCTCAGCCTGTCATCCCAGCACTTTGGGAGGCCAACATGAGTGGATTGCCTGAGCCGTGGGTTCAAGACCAGCCCCGGCAACTTGGCAAGACCTTGTCTCCACAGTAAAATCAAAAATTAACCAGGCGTGGTAGCATGTACCTGTAGTTCTAGCTACCTGGAAGGCTGAGGCAGAAGGACCAGAGCCCAGCAGGTCGATGCTGGGGTGGCCATGAGTGTGCCACCATACTCCAGCCTGGGCAATGGAGTGAGGCTCTGACTCAAAAAGAAAAAAAAATATCAAAAGCAGAATCATTGAGAGACATGGTTTTATGTTGGATGTTGCAATGGATTTTTTTTTTAAGTTCTCGGCATAGCAGCATGTGTGTAAATTTATGAAATAGGCGTGATTTTTCACTTTTGTTGATTTTCAGATAATAAAATATAAGTATCTTGTGCATATCTTATCTCATCAAATTGCAGAAGGAAGACTGAGCTGCTTATTTTTAACTCTTTATTGCTTATATTTTTTTTTTTTAAAAAAAAAACAGGTTATGCAAGCACAATTTGCTCAGGACAACAATCCAGATGCACAGACCCTCCAGAAACTGGCAGAAAGGACAGGTTTGAGCAGACGTGTGATACAGGTGACTATTTTAAAGGTCAATCGAGAGAATACTAAAAGTTCTAATTCTAGGTCTTTATGAGTGTGTGTGTGCACGCGCGTGCGAGTGTGTGCGTGCTTGGTGAAGAAATGTCAAAACATAAATTTCCTGCTTCCTGTCTCTTCACACTCCTAAGTCAGCTTTTTAAGGCCTGATGATTCACCTGCCTAGTTAGGCTGCCATTTGTCGATGACTCTTGCGCATCTCACTTCATTTAATGCACAGCAACCCTAAAAAGACAGCCGCAGTGCCAAGCTCAGTCAGGCCGAAGGTCAGTGTTTTTCCCTGTCCTTTCTGGTTGTGCCTACACAGTGGGGGTGGAGGAGGGGGCATGGATGCCATTCCTCAGGGTCCAGGGAGAGGATCTGGTGTGAGCGGGCCAGAGAGGGATGAATTAGAGCAAACATATGGAAACGTGGAATGTATGCGTGGAAACCATGGGAGATGAAATGTTTGAGTTGAGGCAGGGGGTGGGGGTCTGTGAGTGCCCAGCTCTCTCTAGAGCAGATGGAAGCCCTGCTGTGAGATTTCAGGGGGGAAGGGCTAGTGGCAACACACGGGACGGGAGTTGGGAGAGACCGGACAGAGCTAGGCAGCGTGGCTGGCATGCCCAAGCAAACAGCGATTTCTTTTCAAGAGACTTAACTTGGAGTAGTAAGCCTAGAAGGCACTTGAGAAACGTTTTACTGACTGCACACGGAGGGCAGGTGACGAAGGCCCGAGAGACAAGAGGACTCGGAGGGTATGAGGGGGAAGCAGAGAGGCCAAAGAGTCTTGAATCTGAAGTCAAAATACTCATGGGAATGGAGCCATTAACGGGAACATGAATGTCGAAAGAAAACTGCATGGGTTGTTGGGAGGGAAAAGTCCCTTTCGGTTGCACCCACCGGGCACGGACGATGGCAGCCTGGTGTAGAAAAATAGGTATTTGAAAGGATGAACGAGATTCGAGCAGAGAGATCGAATGCCGTGAAGTTGAGTATCATCCTTTACAAAGAGATTGTAGGGCACAACAGTGAAGCATGGACTTCAGGGAGAGAGCGGGTCTGAGGAGGAACAGCCACAGTGGAGGAAGGAGCTGGTGGAGGGCCAGCAGGAAGCCGAAGAGGCGGTGTGAGTTCAAGAAGAAGGCGGCCAACTGTGTCGAGATGTTAGGGAAATGGAAGACAATTCTGAATCATACTCAGACTTCAAAAATGTGTGGAATTAAGGCAAGTAGCCATGGAAAGCAAGATGAGACACAATGGAGGCAAGTGTCTTTATTGTACACATGATACTTTGTTTCTTAAGCTGGGGGTTGATACACAGGTGTGTGCTCTTCTGTTTCATCATAAACACATCGTCTCTACAAAGAAGCAAGTGGGACAGGCCTGATGGTCCTGCAGCTTCTGCCAAGACCTAGATCCTTCAGTCAGCTGCAGTGCTGGGAGGCAGCCTTCCGAGGCGAGGTCCACCACCTCAGCACTTTCCAGGTGTCCAGAGTATTGTGTGTATTTCAGAGCACCATATTTTACAATGGGACTCGCAGGAAACCAATCTGAAAAGGCTGCTGCCTTTACAGAGAGGACGCCAGGATCGTGAAAGATCTAGAAATCATGCCATCATGTTAAAAGCAGCAGGGTTATTTATCTAGAGATGAGCTCAGGAGATGATAAGAGAAGGCATACTATACACAGAGTAGGAATCACTTTTTAAGTACTTGTGAAAATGGCTGTCCCGGAAGGGAATATGAGAGAGGGCACTGGTGTTCACTTGCAGCAAGCCTTCTCAGTGTCCAAAGGCTACACAGTGGCGTGAACTCCCATTGAAGGCAGTGGGTTTCCTCTGCCTGAAAGTGAAGTTTTCTCAGCAAGGTAGTTCGGACTCAGTGGACTAAAGGTACCTCCTAATGTAAGGCTCAGAACGTTCATGGCAATGACAGCTTCAGGGAAGTCAGATTCGTGATTGTTATGTTCCACACTGTTTGGAAGTTGGAAACAAAGAGGACTAGAAGGTCTTCTTAGAGTTTTTCTTATTATTTGAAGGAGTAGGGGCTTCAGACAGACATCTGTCGTGTAATTTCCAGGTACTTAGGTCACCAGTATTATGAGCAAGTGAACTCGATCCTAACCACTAAAACTTGGAGAATATATTTTTAGAGATTGGCTTTTAATATGTGACGGTTGCATGTTAAATATTTTTGATATGATGGCAAAGGAAGGGGTGCTAGCATGAGATGTATTTTATTTGTACAGTTACGTGTGTACGTGCTGTATAATTTAAATATATATCCCTTCACGGTATTTTTGAAGAATTTACTACTTTGATCTCAGATGGTGATCATAACCTTTTCCCCTTAGCCTCCTCCCTAGCGTTGGCTCGACACTTTAGGAAGGTTAAAGAAAAGAGTTTTGATTCCTAGGCCTTGATTCTAATATGCAAACGAGGTCAACCAAAGATCAGGGGGAAACAGTGATCAGATACAAGGCGAGTTTCACCTTTCCTAGCTACCACTCTGCTTAGTAAGACATTTGGAACAGAGCAGAGTGCTGTTTTTCGGAAGTCAGAGTATAAAGATGGGGGGGTTTACTTTTCTTTAGCTCTCTGCATACAGATACCATCATTGCTCATATGCCCTTTCAGAAAATCGAGTTACAAGTTTTGTATCTTACACAGACAGAGTAAAATGTTGCTATTTCTTCCTGTCAGCACACTGGGACTACCCTTCCCTGCAAAGATCAGCGTCGCTGTTATTGCTATGCATATTGAGGACAGCACAATTTCATTTCCAATTTTTCACCGTCATGAAACGCTCCCATGAGCAGCGTATCTCTGCCTTGCCTGCTTGTTTGACAACTTCCTTGGGATTCATTTCCGGAAGTGAGATTTTTGAATCAAAAGATAAAAAACATTTTAAGGCCTTTGTGCAAAAATAAACTTTATATAAAAAATAATTTTCTTTGCCTTTCAGAAAGCCCATGCCAATTTATTCTTCCTGGAGCTATACATAAGAGTTCCTTGTCCCCAATTCATGAGGATCCTGAACTCTGGCATTCTTTTATGTTCTTTCTAATTTAGTAATCAGAAAAAACTCATTTTTATTTCTATTTCTTTCATTCTCAATGAACTTGAATGCATTCACTTATTTTGTAATTTTAAAAATCATGTTTTTAGCCCACTGTGTGTTGGGGTATTTCTTTTCATCTCATTGATTTTTATTAGTCCTGTCTAACACATTAAGCTTTTATGGCTTATCAATTTCCTTTTTGTTTATTTTTTCCGCATGGAATTTTTATGTATTCAAATCTCTCAGTCTTCTGATAGCCTTGGCCTTTGTTATGCTTCTCTACCTAGAGAATATTTCGGTGTTGGCATCTGTTTTCTTAAACCTTTATTGTTTCAAAAATTTACTCTTAAACTTTAATGTATCTGGTTTGGTTCCATGGGAAGCAGAGATTTATCTGTTTTCTCTCAAATGATAAATCAAAGTTTCCTAAGACAGTAAGCCATGCTTTTCCAATAATATAATATTCATCTTTGTCATACACTAATTTCCTTTATTTGGATTTTGTGTGTGGGCTTTCTAAAGGATTAATTCTATGCATTCGTTATTTTCTTTTGCAGTATATGTATGTGCCTTGCTTTTGGCTTAGTTTATGATTTAGAACTCAAAAACTTTAAAGTATGTTACTCAGAGAAAATTTAACTCTTGTTGGAGCTTTTGCATAGCAAGAAGAAATTTTAAGTCAGTGAGGAGATTCAAAGGACTTGTATTTGCATTCTGAAACTGGGTAGCATTCATGCCAGAAGTTATTTTCTGATGTTTGGAATCCTCTACTATATATTGCTCTACGAGTTATGTGACACCTTGTGTTTGCAAACTTCTCTCTGCTTGCTTACCTGTAGATGACCTTTCCAAGAAGCTATTTAAATTAGTATTAATGTTGTTATCCTGCCATTTATCGCATGCCTTCTTCATATTTTCAAAGTTAGAGGGGTTTTTTTGTTTCAATCAAAAGATCATATTTGGTTCTTTGTTTACTTTAAAATGGAGCGGTTTTCATCCAATAGGCAATTTATTGGAGACAAAAAGATACTTTGAAGAAACTCTGGGAACCACGGTACAACATGTATTAGTTATGTGTAGTCCTTTGGGGATGTCTCTTCTGGGCAACATCAGGGAAAAAGGCAGGGGGTAGCAGTTTTCCCTGACAAGGTGGAGAATGTTTGTGTCTGTTGTCTTGGTTGATGGCGTTAGTGGCACCTGTTGTTCCAGAGCGTGTGGATAGCTCTGTGACTGGAGACCTTGGGTTTCGTCTCTGTGTAGGTATCTTAGAGCCTCAGGAGCATTCCAGAGAATGGGGCTCCCGGGAGGCTGTGACTTTCCACTCCTTTTCCTTGACACATGCCTAAGTCTTGTCCTGGAAACATTTCTTAGGTGCTTCCTTTCAGCTGCCTGCTCAAGGCTGCCTCTCCAATTAAATTATTAATGTTTATTCCTTTAGTTTTAATCCCTGGAGTTAATACTTCGGCATTCCTCTATTTTTGAGTCCCAGGGACAGGATGCATCTTTGAAATCTGGCCAGTTAGCCGGGCTTGGTGGCTCAGCCTGTAATCCCTCGCTTTGGGAGGCCGAGGTGAGTGAATTGCCTGAGCCCGCGGGTTCGAGACCTGCCTGGGCAACTTGGCGAGACCTCATCTCTACAATCAATCAAAAAATCATCCGGGTGGAGTAGCGCCTGCCTGTAATTCTGGCTCCTCGGAAGGCTGAGGCAGAAGGATCGCCGGAGCCCAGCAGGTCGAGGCTGCGGGGCCTGGGAGCAGCCACTGCACTCCAGTCTGGGTGACAGAGTGAGACTCTAACTCAAAAAAAAAGAAAGAAAAAAATCTGGCCAGTTATTTCTTACGAATTCTTTGCAGCTTGCTTTTTCCCCTCATTAGTCAGCCCTGGTTCCCTTGTGCCCTCAAGTTAATACCCCTGAGCAGAGACAGAGGCTTCTGCCCCTGATGTTTCCCTGGCCGTATGTCCCCCTATACTCAAAAACTCTTATCCCAATTCTCTTAAGGTTTTTATCTCTTCAGCTCCCTTTCTTCCCGTGACAGAATTGGTTGGCGTACTGGAAAATAAACGATATATATTTTAATAGAGTAGCACTCTACAGTCAAGTTCAATCTCATGACAGGGAGTTCAGACACAGGCAAATGAGTTACTAGAAGCATTCAGGGCATTTGAGCCTTCCTTGCCCTGACCTGGATATAAAGCCCTCACTTGCTCTGAATTTTCTTCCTTTTTTTCTGCAGTTCAGTGGACACCAGAGGGGCTAGCACCTTACATTTTGTGAACGCTTTCACCAGTGGATGTGTTTGTATTTAATTCTACTCAAATAGTTTGGGGTTTTTTTCTTATTATAGACCTGACCTTAACATGCTTCTTAGGGAATAGCCTAAGTATTCACTAAGAGGAATTGAACTCAGCAGGTTAAAATGTGACTGGAATAACTGAATCAAGAGGTTTGTAGAAAGCTTTAAGTTCTCAGTAGGGATTTTAGTCATTTGAATAAGATTGGGAATAAGTCCAGCGGGTGTCTAAGAATACGTTTAGTCATTTTGGGTATCTTAAGTTCTGATTAAAAGGGCTTTTTCTGTTTTGCTTTATGTCCCAAATGCCAGTAGTAAAGCCAAGGAGACTTCTCTGGAACTCTTGAGTCTACCCCGCCTTTTGGGGGGAAAGATGCTGATTTAATGTAGAATCGACTTTTCAGTAAATCGCCAGAGAGTTATTCTCTGAGCAAGAAAAACGATGATTGTTATTTGAACTACAATGCATTTCTTCTGTCTGTAGAACTTTTTGAAAAGCATATTTGCATTTACAGTGTTCTTGTATGGTAGCGCAGTTGAGGCCGCCTTCGCTTTTAAGCTGAGAGGGTGATGTGCTCAGAAGCTGGTGTGTGACCTCGCCTCCTTGCTTTTCTCCCCGCTCAGGTATGGTTTCAGAATTGTAGAGCACGCCACAAGAAACACGTCAGTCCTAACCACTCCTCCTCTGCCCCGGTCACTGCAGTCCCACCCTCCAGGCTGTCTCCACCCACATTAGAAGAAATGGCTTATTCTGCCTATGTGCCCCAGGATGGAACGATGTTAACGGCACTGCATAGTTACATGGATGGTAGGTATCCCAACACGTAACAGCTACTGTCCAAGCAGTCGGCAGCTGGTCGGTTCCGATGTTAGGTGATGGATACAATTCACATTTTGAAGTATTGCCTCTGTCGTAGGCTGAAAAACATCGTGGGGGTATACAGTAGGGGGCAAAACTATCTAAACTTTCCTGTGATTACATTTTTAGGGATAAGTTTAAAACCCACTTTGCGGCTACTAACATACAAATGTTGATGATGCCTCTCAGGGCTTGAATTCAGTTAGAAAGTTATTTTTGTTTTGTTATTGTGGTAAATATTTAAATAATGTGTTTTCCTATGATCAGAGGCAGAATTCACACTTAGGCCTTGAGATTGGGGTTTACTAAAGCTGTTGTTAAAGAAACTTTTTTATTGACGCAAACCATGCGTGTAGAAAAACACACAGTGAGTTATACAAACATGCGATATAAACATCCGTAGAAATGCTACCCAGACGAGATAGCAGACTATGATGAGCATTTCAGAAGCTTCTCTTATGTCTTCTCCTCATCTTTCATCAGTCTCCTTTTCTTTCAAAATGGCTTAGCCCTGACCTCGAAAACCATGGTTCGCTTTCGCCTTGGTTGAACCACACAGGATGTCATCTCACGTCTTTCATTTGCCTTGTGAGATTCAACTGCGTTGTTGCCGGAATCAGCGATTCGTTTTCACTGCTCTGTAGAATCCTACTGTGGGAACATACCGCCATTTATTCATTTCGTGGTTGACAGATGTTTGTGTGTTTTCCGGTTTAGGCTTTTATGAATAGGCTGCTATGGACTTTATTGTCCGTGGCTTTGGTACACATGGATTCACTCTTCTATTTGGTGTGTTTCCGAGAGTGGGACATCGGGTCATAGGCTACCCATATGTTCAACTTTAACCAATTCTGCCCCACAGTTTTTTTGTGGTTGTTGTGGTGGTTGAATCTGTTTACACTTTGACCAGTGGCATATGAGAGAGTTTAAGGTACTTTACATCCTAAAGTAAAATTAGGTGTGACTTCCTAATTTTAGCAAATGTGTGAATTACATCGTACTATCTCATTAGTTTAATTTTCTTTTCTTTCATGACTGAGATTTAGCATTTTTTTGTTGGGCGTTTGCATTTCCTCTTTTATGAAGAGCCTATTCATGTCTTTTGTTTGTTGGTCTACTGGCTTGTTCTTTTTGTATTATTGATTTGTTTTAGTTCTTGGTATAGTCTGAATATAAAGCTCTTTGATAATTATATCTGTTGAAAATATCTGCTATTCAGTGGCTAGGCTTTTTCTAGTCAGTATTTCATTGAGCACAAGTTACTGATTTTACTGTAGTTTTATTTCATCAGATTTTCCTTGTAGGCAGTGCTTTTCTTGGTGACTTGTTTAAGAAATTGTTACTACTCAAAGATAATGAAGCTATTCCTCCTATATTATCTTCTAGAAACTTTGTCTTATCTTGGATATTTAGAATTACAGCCCACCTGGAACTGAATTTTGTGTGTGGTATGAGATAGGAAGTAAAGCTTTTTGTTATATTGATGAAAATACAGATTTCATAGCTCCTCTGTGGAGCCACATTTGCCAAAACTCAAGTGTCTGTATAGTGTATATGTCAATTTCTGTATCAGTTATTCTATTTGATTGGTCTGTTTATTTACTTTTTGTTAATAACTAACCATTTTAATCATTCTAGGTCTAAAACTCTTAATATTTCAGTAGTGCAAGTCTTCCTGTGTTGTTGCTATTCAAGTTGGGATTGCCTATTCTTGACCCTTTGCATTTTCATAAATTCCACCAGCTTGTCTGTCAGTTTCCACCCCAAAAGGGAAAGCAATTAGGATTTTGATGCAGTCTATTATATATATAACTATCTCAACTTTAGGAAGTAGCTGTCTTAATATTATCGTCCCCATACCATGACCTTTAGTATGTCTTTCCGTTTATTTAGGTCATGTTTACATCATTCCCTATATTTTAGGGTTTTCTGCTAAGTAATCTTGCGTATCTTTTGTTAAGTATTGTCAAGTGTATTCCTAAGTATTTATTTTGATATAGCTGTAAATGGTATTTGCTCTATATGTAGAAATCAAGTTTGGCAGATATTTTCTTTTAGTACTTTGAAGATATAACTATGTTGTCTTTTGACTTCTGTTGCTTCACATGTGGCTAGCTAATTAACCTGACACTGTTGACGTCAACTGTTGATTGGCTCCTTTTTCTTTCGAAAGCAAATGTCTTTGCTTCAGCTTTTTTCTTTGTGTTTGGCTTTTAGAAACTTTGTTTAAACTTGCCCAGGTGTGCTTCTTGAATATGTAGTTCGATGGCTTCTGTTATGGAAAATTCTCAGCTTTTTTTTCTCTTCAAATATTCTTTCTGCTCCTATGAAAAATGTCATATTTTTCAGTCTTTTGACCTTAGATATTTTCTTCTGAACTATTTACTAGTTCACTAATTCTTTGTATGGCTATATCTATATTCTGTACAACTCATATGAGTTAATTTTTTATTGTGTTTTCAGTTTTAAAATTTCCATTTCTATGCTGAAGACATCTAGTATGTCACTTTATTTCTTATTTAAATTATTGTTATATTAATTACAGCTATATTAAAGTTCATGTCTGAAAAATCCAATATCTGGATCTTTTGTGAATCAGTTCTGTTATTTTTGTTTTTCTTCTTTTTTTCACTGATATGTCTTTTTATTTGTCTTATTTATTATTGCATTTCAGATGTTTGGTATGAAAAACTAAAAATAATCTGAGTCTCTGAATGATATCTTCCGATAGAGAAGTTTAGTTTGTTCCCCTGGCAGGAAGGTAGGGTAGGGGAAAATCAGTCCTCATGAGGGCTGATGTATCTGTTTCACTACTCCATGGATTTAGAATTTTTTGGAATCCCAAATGGAAGCCCATTTTTGTTTGCCTGTTTTCTTTTTTGTTTCTGTTGAAACCAGAAAGAGCATTTCCTCTTCAGTGGGCCCTGCTCTCTGATTTTTGTTTCTCACTACCTGGCTGTAGTCTAACTTGTGAATACCCTGCTAAACTTCTTAGCCTGTTTTACAACTGTCGCTGTCCTTCCAGGGAGAACACCATCCTCATTTTCTTCCCCTCTTCACTGGGACTTGACTTTTCACACTCTCACGATTTCATGACCTTTCAAATGCCTCCAAACACATTTTCAGAAACGTCATCTAGCGTTCCTAGTTGCTCTCGGAGGAAGGTTTGGTTTGAAGCAGCATAGCCCTCACTGGAGGCAGAAACTTTGTTTTACGATTTGGTCAAATAAAAGATCAGAGGCTCTGCCATGCTGCCATTCACCTCCACCAGCATGAAAATCGTGTGTGTTCGCTTGCAAGACTGCAGTGTGGCCCGAGTCACGTGCGTTTTGGTGTACGTACAGGAAGGAGGTAGCTTAAACATGAACACGGGGGACCTGGGGATCATCCTATACAGACCCTTCTTGTAAAATCTAGCAGCATCTCTTCAGATGAAGTTTGAAGCTCACATGTCTTTCCAGCTTCGGGGTAAAGTACCGTGAATGGGGTAGGGTGGAGGACATTTCAGTGGCACAGTCCTGTGACCCTGAACAAAGATCAGGGGGTGAAGCCGTTCCTGGACTCTTGTTTGATACTCCACTCACTATGCTGAATACGGTGGTGCGCCCACTGAGGTCGGTGGAATGACAGTGGCTTGGTGTCCTCAGCTAGAACGAGCAGTGAAAGCACACTGCCTTGTTTTTGTTTGTTTGTTTTTTGTATCAGTTTCATTCTCTCTCCAGAGCTGATCCACAAATTTCTTTCTGTTTTATAGCTCATTCACCGACAACTCTTGGACTCCAGCCCTTGTTACCCCATTCGATGACACAACTGCCGATGAGTCATACCTAATTCCTTTTTTCAGGGATAGAGATGATGAAGAATATAAACTTGTTGTGTATTGTGTAGGAGATACCATTGAAAAGATATTAATGCTAATTTTTTATTTAACACCCAAAACATTTCCAACACCATGTTGCTGCCCTGGGATGTATCTGTAGTTGGCCTGCAAGACACTTTTATTGATTCTTCATTTTTGGTAAAACTTATGTTTACAAGAAGAAAACAAATCCCAACTTTTTTTTTTTTTTTTGTATTGTCTGGAAGTAGTTCACTCTAGTGTGTATCTGTTAATTTATTTGTCATCAAAAGAGCACTTTGCCTAAAAGAAAGGACTGACAAGTGTGCAAAATGTTTACAATCTTTTGTGAAATGGTAGCTTATCATTAGTTTGTATCTGTAAGTTATTGTTATAAATATTACCTGTATTTTTTGTTATATACAACTTTATACTTTGAAGCTTGTACCTGTGAATTTGCAACTGAAATTTATTTTGCCAATGTTTTCTGAATGAACTGAATAAAGCTTCTGTTGTAGCATGCCATGCAAACACGTTATTGTGTTTGTGGTTGATGAATTATGGCTGTAAATAACACTATAGTTTAATAAGCCCACCATTCTAAGTTTATTAAACATTTTCCATTCTTGTGAAAGTCTCACTTGGTTTGTCCTTTTTGTTAGCAGTGAGTTGACTCCAGTCTCTTTAAAATCAACCAGCTATTAATTTTAAAAAGGCTTTATTAGCTGTGTTGGGAATACATTTGAATAGGAAACTTATCTGTAGATGATTGCACTTACTCAACAGTGAACACATGGAAACAACTAATTTGGCAAATAATCTCTTTGGACCAGCTAATATAATTAATGTGAAGAGAAGGCAGAACACTTTTCAGAATGACCTTTGTGGTATCACAAGCCAGAAATGAAATATAGGCCAAAAGACTATGTTTCTTTAGGGGTAAGAAGGAATATTTGGTATTTATGACCAAGATTTCTGGAGCAAGGGCTCTATGCATTTTCTTGCAAGTGAATACCCTTTAGAAACTGTGATTCTGAGAGGCAAATCTTTTTATTTTTTATTTTTATTTTTTATCTTTTTTGAGTTGGAGTCCTACTCTGTCACCCAGACTGGAGTGCAGTGGCTGCTTCCGGCCACCGCAGCCTCGATCTGCTGGGCTCCGGCGATCCTTCCACCTCAGCCTTCCAAGTAGCTGGAGCTATAGGCACGCTACCACGCCCGCCTAATTTTTTGTTTTATTGTAGAGATGAGGTCTCACCAAGTTGCCCAGGCAGGATCTCGAACCCGCGGGCTCAGGCAATCTACTCACCTCAGCCTCCAAAGGCGCGGGATTACAGGCTGAGCCACCGAGCCTGGCTGAGAGCCAAAATCTTAACCTCAGGACTTTATCTTCTGTGGAAGTGTAATTACAAAAGTGAGTAATGTCACACTCACTAATGTTTGGATTTAAAGAACGTTGTCAGTTCAAATTTTTTGTCTTTCATAGACTGGGGGAAAAAGGTAGAGAAAAAGTTTTTAGAACCTTAAGTTTAAGTCTTTGTTTAACTTAGCAGATTCACATCTGGTTGAGGACTGGAAGTAATAGTGAAGTATCTGTAATTTTATTCTAGTCATCATAAATACAACCAGAAAGCAATCATATGGGCTTAGGTAACTTGCTAGCTGCCTCAATCCAGAAGCAATCCAGAATACTTATTTCACTATAGGAGAAAAGAGGAAGCATACAGGGGGAACCCCAAAAAAGTAGAATTACTTTTTGGACAGCAGTCCCCTTGTGGCATAGGCTATGAGGTTCGCCTGCTAGGTGAGTGTTCTAGGAACCCATGGGCATTAGTGTGCCAGCTAGCATTGTTGTAAGAGTCCACATTTGGCCTCAGTGAATTTTTTTGGAGACTCAGCGCGTTTGCCCATTTCATGATGGGTGATTTACAAGCACACCTGCTCACACCATGCTGAGTGTTCAGCAGTTTGGGACCAAATATGGTGTGACCCTCCTGCCCTACCCTCCCTATTCACACAATCTCGCCCAGAACAACCTTTTTTTTTGTTTCCCGGGAGGAAAAAAGTCCTCAGAGGAAAACATTTTGTCGTTGTGGAAGAGGAGAAACAAAACAGTAGGAGCATTAGAAGGCATCAAAATTCATGAGTTGAAACACTGTTTTTTGAACAGAGGAAAAAGCGTCTCAATAGATGTATTGCATCAGAAGGAGACGACTTTGAAAGTGACTGAAGTTTAAACTTGTAAGAATAAATAAACAATGCATATATGTGTGTGTACGCGTGTGTTTTTTTAACTGGCTACTCCAGTTAAAATCACTTTGACCAGCAACAAAGAACATAGCCAAAGTCACTCCATCTGATCTTGTGAGACTGATATTAATCTCCTTGGGTATGTGTCTGCCTGTCCCAGGCATGGAGTGGTGAGGTCAACTTTACCTTTACCAGATGTCAAGGAAATTTCTGGCAGTGTAACCAAGCACTGGACTGTTCGCAGCTCACAGCATTTCCCAGCTGGAGATAATTGGCATCCTTTCACTTGGGAGATGCCTAATTGTGAGTATTTTTCTCTCTGCTGTCTTTTTCCTGGGCTCTCCACCTTCAGATTTTGTACTGAGAGTTTTAAAAACCATGTCACTACACTTTTTAGTTCCAAATATGAATGTCCAAAGTTGAAGTAAACCTTCCATAACAGACAAGTTCAAAACTATCAAAATTGATGAGACTTCTATTTCCCCCATGTAAATTATTAATAATGAAAAGAGAGAAAGTATACCTAAAAAGTAATAGGTACAAGCATTTGAGGTTCGCTCTCCTTTACTGGAAGTCAAATTCTAATTTTAAAACTTAAGAAAGGATTGAAGTATTTCTATGCCAGTCAGCAGTGTAAGCATGTGGGCACAGTGCTTACTTGCTTCAAGTTGGGTGTGATCAAACAGCTTTTGTGAAGATTGGAGGAAGAAAAATGTTTATTGTTGGAGCAGCAAAGACCTAGATAACAAGTAGTTATTCTTTAGGTGTAAAGACACTCATGAGCTGTGCCAGCGTAGGATGTCTCTTCTTGCAATGCAAAGCAAGAATCCCGTTCACTGAAAATGAGGTCACACTTCATTCAGCGCTCTTTAAGTGACTCTTTTCAATAGGAAAGGTAGCATCAACATTTAGCAGTAGTTTTACTTGTGATAGATGTCATTCTTAAAGTTCCATGTTATAAGTACATCTGCTTTTGAGTATTCTACAGTAAACATTATTGGATAGAATCACCATTCATGTTTTTTGCTCCAGGCATTTAAAAACTAAAAGCTGTATTCCCTGACTTATACATTCTGTATATGATCACTCTAGCAGCATTATTAGACTAGCTAGGATCTTGGGACGTTTTTTATGGCACAGAGGACTTTACCAGTTAGTAAAAGTAATACTCCATTTTATTATTTAGAATAGAAGTCATTTAGGTTGCAATACACTAAGTACAAAAGGATGACTCTTAATGGCTCCTACCTCACTAAGTAAGTAAATTAGTATTAGCACCCTGTGATTTTTGTTCTTTGGAAATGCAACTAAATTTGTAGAGAGAAATGGATCTAAATACAAAACAAGTTCAAGTACCCTGGATAATGTCTAATAAACACCTACTTGGATTCAACCACATAGCAAATAATATTTCATATCCTGCTTTTCCCTTTTAATATCATTCCAAGTCAAATATCTATCTACATTTTAATTGCTATATAGTGCTTTCATCTGAATGTGCTGCCCTCCCCCTGAGTCATATATTGAAACATAATCTGTAGTGGTAGTATTATGAGGTAGGACTTTTGGGAGGTGACCAGGTCATGAGATCAGAGTCCTGTGGATGGGATTACTGCCCTTATAAAAGGGGCCAAAGGGAGGTAGTTTGCCCCTTTGTCTTTTCATGTGTGACGACTCTTGGCAGATGCCAACTGTGAGGAATGGGCCGAATCTGCTGGTGCATTGATCTTGGACTTCCCAGACTCCAGAACTATGAGCAGTAAATTTCATTGCTTATATATTATAATATTTACATCTTATTTACCATCTTTACATTTTAATTAAAATACAAATATAATTTTATATCTCAATGTCTTAATTATTCTTTCTAATAGTCAAAAAGACCCAGCATAAGATATTTTGTGATAGCAGTCTGAACGGACCAAAACATACAGTGTTACATCACCTGGATGAAACAACTGTTAGGTGTGTAGGCTGTATCTAATTTTTCATTATGCACTTAATATCAAACATCATAGGCACTTTCAGTATGTTCTATCTGAATGCCTCAGATGTACTTTGTTAGATATTTACAGCAACCTCATGAAACAGCCTCTATTGTAGCCCTTATTGTACAAATGTGGAAATTAAGAAGTTCTGTATTTCAGTGACAAGTAACAAGACCAGAGTGAAATCTAGCAGCCCAGTGGTTCCAGATGCCAGATTCTTAACTACGATGCTCTACTCTCTATTTTAAACAGCACTGAGGTGGGCACCCTCATAGCCACCTTTTTATTCACACCCTTGTTTCCCTCTTATGAATTCTTAGACGTGGCATGGGTATAACATGCGTTTTAAGACTCTTGAAATACACTGATTGTCCCAAAATGTTGTACTAAATTATATCTCCGCCATCAGCATGTGAGGTGTTTCCAGACCTTTGTCTATCCTGCCTACCCGTGGAATTAATATCTTAGTTATTTTTTTCTAATCTTATAGTCAAAAAGACATTTTTTAAAAACTTTATATGTACTAGAAGATGAAATTGTAGTTTGCATGTCCAAGAACTAGTTATAACGGGGGTAAAGGTAAGCACAAGCTGCCTCTTTTGTGGCTTTTTTCTCCTTCAGTTTTCTACCTATTTGGCTACAGTGTGCATTCTTTGGGATTTTTTTATTTTTTCCAGCTGAGGTTTCATGCACTTGATATCAAATATTTTACTTTAGTACCAGTCACTCTTTATCTTGTTAGCTTCTGTTGGCTCTGTTAGTAATTATAGTCATATCTTTATTGCATGGTCCTTCACACTTTAAAAAAGTTTAGATTCGGGGACAAGTTTACGACAGGATACATAATGTGATGCCGGGTTTGGACTTCTATGGAGTCCATCACCCCAATAGTGAGCCCAGTACCCCATGGGTCATTTCTCAGTCCACCCCCCTCACCTTTTGAAGTCCCCAGTATCTGTCATTTCCACCTCTGTGTCTACCTCGCACCTGTCAGATGTTTTCTGCACGTCATCACGTCCCCGTTCTACAGATGGGGGAATTAAAATGTAGAGAACTCTGATTACCATAACTAAGACTTTGGTTTTAATATGCAAGCATTCTCTAGAGTACCAGATTGTTTTTTATAAATGAATAGAGGTCTCAGGAGAATAAATTAATAAGTGGTCCCCAACTGCTTGGGTTTCCTAAGAAATGTCAAGGAAAATAGACTTCCACAGGCTCCCAGGATGTGAAAACCACAGCAGGGAGTCCCCTTCTCAGTTTCTAGATTATGTCATCAAGTATGGCACTTCCGGAGAGTCTCCCAGAGATCTGAACTCGATGGGAAACTGAGAGTGGTGCTGAGGGGTGGACGGTGTGTGTATGTGAGGATGGGCATCAGAGCAAGAAGGAAAGACGTTAAGAAATAAAGAAGAGAGCCGGGCTCGGTGGCTCAGCCTGTCATCCCGCGCCTTTGGGAGGCTGAGGTGAGTGGATGGCCTGAGCCTGCGGGTTCGAGACCCGCCTGGGCAGCGAGACCTCATCTCTACAGTAAATCAAAACAATCAGCTAGGCGTGGTAGCGCTTGCCTGTACTTCCAGCTACTCGGAAGGCGTAGGCGGAAGGATCGCCGGAGCCCGGCAGGTCGAGGCTGCGGTGGCCGGGAGCGACCACTGCACTCCAGTCTGGGCGACAGAGTGAGACTCCGACTCAAAAAAAAAAAAAGAGAAGAGGTTGAGGAGTCCAAGGAGGATGGAAACACCCTTGTAGTGCACTGTATTCTGCAGTTCCCACCCCCAAGTGGATACTCGTGATTGGGGGTGGTGGGAACACAATCAGAATAGCGCTCCACGCTTGAGCATCCTGGGATAACTTCACATTCCAAAAGAGGGCTTCTCAAATCCTTCGGGAGTGTATTCTCCTTCCCTTCCCTTCACACGTAGCTCATCTAACTGTGGCAGTTTATATTCTTTTTATCCCACAAAACGGGAGACACTTGGATTTCAGCACATGTTCTGACACCAGTTCACCATCACAAAGACACTTAGCCTCTCTGGATGCCGGCTTCCTCAACAGTCGATGAAGATTTTTAGGAGACTAACGCAAGATGAACGGTAAAGACATGCTCTGCCAATTTAGGAGGGCAGTTGAATTGTAGCCAGGCAGCTGGAGGTGGACCACTAGAGCCTGGCAAGCCCTGCCCTGTCCCCGGCACTCCCAGGACCACAGTGCTTGACCCCTGTCTTTTTTCTTTTTCTTTTTTTTTGGAGTCAGAGTCTCACTCTGTGCCCAGGCTGCAGTGCAGTGGCACACCCACAGCCACCGCAGCCTCGACCTGCTTAGCTCAGGCGATCCTTCTGCTTCAGCCTTTTAAGTAGCTGGAACTACAGGTACGTGTCACCATGCCCAGCTAATTTTGTGATTTATTGTGGAGATGAGGTCTCGTCAAGTTGCACAGGCTGGTCCCAAACTGGCGGGCTCAGACAATCCTCTCACCTCGGCCTCCCAAAGTGCTGGGATTATAGGCATGAGCCACCATGCCCGGTCAAACCACGTCTTTAAATAAAGTTGGAGATGGTGCTTCTGTGCTGGCGATGAGTTCCACATTCTCAAATGAAGTGCTCTTGTTCCAGCCTCAGTACAAATGGAGAACATCTATTTGCTGTCTACACGAAGGCCCTTCTTGATTTTAAAGAGTTATTTGGTCCAGTGAAGCTGTTACCTTCTGTGATTTGGACGTAGAAGTCTCTATATAATTTAGCTTGCAGAGGTGATTTGAATGCTTGAAAAAGAAATTTTTTTTAACCCAAAGGAATTATGATGCCATAGTTGAAAATGGAAACCGTTGTTACAAATTCAGTTTCAAAATATTTACTTCCCGGAACCAGGATGAAGTCTCCAGAGAACCACTGCTAGTTATTAGCTCATTTCTTTCAGATGCACTGCAGTGAGTCTGCTATTTTGCCAACATGGTTCTGAACCACAGATTTCATCTTCGGTTGAAACTCCTCCAAGCGAGACCATGTGCAATTTTGCTCCTTCATCGTTTGTCTTTCGGAACACAGCCTGGTGCATTGATGACATGGTAAAAACACGCCTCAGGAGTCTTGGTGGATAAAGCCAGCTTCACAGGCAGAGCCTGGCACTTGTAAGAGGTCAGTCATGGAGGCAAGTAGAGAGAGGGATCAGGAAAATTCTACCGAAGACATGGGTCCAACCCTGTATCCGTCTTTAATTCCCGTTAGGACGGAAAGAGAGGCCATGGTTGAAATGGACGTCAAGGCAGCCAGAGTTTATGGGGAGTGCATGGGAAGCACGCTGAGCTCATGGAGGGAGGGGACGGGACGTCAGGACTGAAGGGAGCAGACACGCCAAGCTGTGCTGAGCTGGCATGGGGCAGGCAGCTCAAAGGCAGCGTCCGAGCATCGGTTGCCCCCTGTTCCACTCAGAGGGCAGGCTTCCGGCCTTTGTGAAGCACAGGTCAGTTCTGATCTGCCATGGACCCCTGTAGGAACGCGTGGCGGTGCCCAGGGCTGAAGCAACATGACAGGCAAAACTGTGACATCACACAGCCTGGAGTCCTGACTCTGCCGCATCCTACGGGTGTGACGGTGGCCAAGTTATCGGATTGTTCTGGGCCTCCGTTCTTTTCATACCAAACAACGGAATCACAACAGCACCTTTTCCAAATGGCTACGATGACAACGCAAGACGATCGTTCATGTACAGTCCTTGGAAAGGGATCTGGTGCAGAAGAACCCCCGAACGTTCTCTGGAATTAATCCTCGGCAAACGAACTCTCATCCCCAGAGGAAAAACCACGCGACCGTCCTTCACATCCTGCCTTCTCCTTTTCCCACGTCTTTCTTCCTGACGAACAACTGCCCCCCACCCCTGTCCTGGGCGAGCTCAGACGGTACCTCCTCCGGAAGCCGTCCCTGATTGTTCCCCGCCCACCCCAGGGTAGGTCAGTTGCCACCTTTTTTGTTGGTTTGTTTTGTTTTGTTTTTTGAGTTGGGGTCTCACTCCGTCGCCCAGACTGGAGTGCACTGGCCGCTCCCAGCCACCGCAGCCTCGACCCGCTGGGCTCCGGCGATCCTTCCGCCTCAGCCTTCCGAGTAGCCGGAATTACAGGGCCGCGCCACCACACCCAGCTGATTTTTTGATTTATTGTAGAGGTGAGGTCTCGCTGCCCGGGGGGGTCTCGAACCGGCAGGCTCAGGCGATCCACTCACCTCAGCCTCCCAAGGCGCGGGATCACAGGCTGAGCCACGGAGCCCGGCTCAGTGGCCACCTTTGAGTTCCCATCATCTCCTCAGAGGCGATCTCTGTAAAATACTCTGGAATCTCCATAAACTGCCTAATGCGCTCTGTTACGACTTGTCGCCCTCAAGTTTGTCTCCAGACTAGACTTTGAGAATGACCAGGGCAGAAGTTGTTCATCCTAGGGTCTGTCCAGCCCACAGGGGCACCGAGAGAGCAGTCTCTTGGGCATGGTTAGCGGCCCCACTCCAGCTTGAAGGCCGGCTCCTGGGGACAGCCTTCTCCCCCACCCCGCGCCTCCGCCTGGGCCACATGATGGCCCAGGAAGGTCTCCGCCCCGGATGGACCTGTTTCTCATTCTCTTCAACTAAGCTAAACCGACAGTTGGGCTATTATCGAGTAATTCCGGCAAGAGAGGCGGCCAAACACATGTCTTTATCTGAGTTACCCAAATTGGCCGACGCCCCAGCCTGCAGTTACTGGGTAATTGCTCAATCTTCCCTCTGGCTTGTGCTGTGGAAATGTGGCCACGGAATCTTTGCCTTTCTCTGGAGTGACTCCTCCCACTCGCTAGCGACTGCAGCTTGAAACACACCGTTTCCTTTACACCAGGCCCGCGGAAACTGTTCCAGGCTGTCGGCTCACCTTGCTCCATCCGTCTTCAAAGGGGGCTGGCAAGTCTGGAGCGGGGGTGGGTTATTTTCACAGATTATACTCTGTTCTGGAGAACCCTTGGTCCACTCCTTTTTTCCGGCATGGGAGGACATAGAAGATACCCACATGCAACTCAGTCCTAAGGTCTCCACACTGGGAACTTTTTATATCTTGGCCTCAGGTGCAGAAAATCCGAAGTCTCTTTCTCGGTAACCAGAGGAAAGATCACAGGATTGGGCTTCAGGTAGTTAAAACCTGCTCCAGTCCCAGCCTTTTTACACCTGTGTGACCTTGGGGACATACCGGGTTCATCTCATGCTGCCTGTTGATCCCCCGAGGTGATGCTAGCAATCCACGAACTCCCCACATCCTCACCACTAATACCTGCTGCAAACCTCCATCCCTCACCTGAACTATTGAAATAGCCATACATACTGGCTCACGGTACCTTCCTCCTAAAATATGTCCACACAGACGTGTTTCAAACCTAGGCTGTGGCTTCTCGGCTGAAAACTCCTCAGTGGCTGTCCTTCACATTCAGAAGAAAATGCCACATCCCACAGCGCGGCAAAGGGCGCTTTTCCTGGGAGGTCCCCTCACCCCTACCTCACGCTCTCTGATCCGTCTCCTACTCTCTCCCCTGCTCCCTCACCGGTCACTCTGGCCTCCTGGGCCACAGGCAGGTGGACAGGATAAAACAGCGTGCCTGGGATCTGAAACGAGACAGCTTGGCAGTGCCATTTCTGGGCTGTGTGACTTTGTTGCTTCCTTGCCCTGGGCCTGAATTCTAGAAACGAGCATGCCACGACCCATCTTGCAGGGCTGTCCTGAGGATGAAGGGAGATATTGAAGCAATGAGCACAGAACTTGGCATGTTGTGAACCTCAGGCCAGGAAGTGGTGGCTACTAAGTGAAGAGCCTTCTTCAGAGCAGGACAGCCCTCCCCTCCCAGTCAGACGCTAGCTCCAAACCTAATTCTGAAGGGCTGCCCATCCCCGATCTACTAATGCTCTTAGTAGACACTTTCTTTTCTTTTTTTTTTTTTTTGAGTTGGAGTCTCACTCTATCGCCAGACTGGAGTGCAGTGGCTGGTCCCGGCCACCGCAGCCTCGACCTGCTGGGCTCC